>NC_081184.1:112384758-112411671 GCF_029867415.1 Vicia villosa
GATACTTTGTTAGAACAAGATTTGTTCTGATTAATATTCTTAGTTTTGATGATAACAAGGATATGAATTTTGTGTGAGATAATGTGGTACTCTAATACACTGCAATTTCCCTTTTCGGGAAATATATAAAGAGTATGCACAAATCAGCGCTCAGAAGCTTTGACTCAGAAGGTTCAACATGCAACATCAGAACATGGTCTGGCAAGACATCAGAAGATGGTCAAGAAGAATCAGAACATGGGTCTATGGAAGCATCAGAAGAACTTGAGATCAGAAGCAGAAGCACTGAAGTTCTCATGGTATCACGCTCAGAAGCACTTCAAGGTCAGAAGACAAGAAGATGCTTTGCACCAAGCTGTTTGACTCTGATGATATTCAAACATCGTATACACAAACATCAGATCAGAAGCAAGTACAAGATGGCAGGCTACGCTGACTGACAAAAGGAACGTTAGAAGCTATTAAAGGCAACGTCAGTAGACACAGCGTAAACAAGGCTCGAGGTAGTTGACAAAAGAGTGAAACATTAAATGCAATGCTGTACGGAATACGCAAAGCATTAAATGCTCCCAACGATCATCTTCTCAAGTGCCTATAAATATGAAGTTCTGATGAGAAGCAAGGTTACTGAATCTGCTGATAATTAACTTGCTGAAACGCTGTTCAAATCAAAGCTCTCAAACTTCATCTTCATCAAAGCTCACTACATTGCTGTTGTAATATATTAGTGAGATTAAGCTTAAACTTTAAGAGAAATATCACTATTGTGATTATAGCTTTTCAGAAGCATTGTAATACTCTTAGAATTTGATTACATTAATTTGTAAGTAACTAGAGTGATCAAGTGTGATCAGGATACTCTAGGAAGTCTTAGCTTGTGTCTAAGCAGTTGTAACTAGAGTGATCACGTGGTGGTCAGGATACTCTAGAAAGTCTTAGCTTGTGTCTAAGCAATTGTTCCTGGAGTGATCAGGTTGTGATCAGGATACTCTAGAAGACTTAGTCGCGGACTAAGTGGAAAACCATTGTAATCTGTTGAGATTAGTGGATTAAATCCTCAGGTGAGGTAAATCACTCCAAGGGGGTGGACTGGAGTAGTTTAGTTAACAACGAACCAGGATAAAAATAACTGTGCAATTTGTTTTTATTGTTCAAGTTTTTAAACTACACTTATTCAAACCCCCCCCCCCTTTCTAAGTGTTTTTCTATCCTTCATACTTCAATTATCAAGTCGAATTTATTCTCTCAAATGAGTTTGAGTCAACTTCTATGATTCTTGGATGACCCAACTGTAAATACTACCTAAGTATGAGTTGGCTCTAGTATGCATATGGTCATTTAATCTATGAAGTCTGCAAATAATTGTTAATTTAGGGCTTTTCTTGATCCTCATATTATACTACCGGACTCTTTGGAATACACAAGAAAGGTGTTGGTCATGTAGTCTCACTTTGTTATACTTTTACGATCATGTAATTCATGTACACCTCTAATGTTTCTCTTATTTCCTCTTTGGAGATCTTAATCATTATTGAAATTCTAGTGTAACAGATCCAAATGTCTTGAGAGATGCCGAGGCATGCAATCTCTCAAGAAACATTAGCAAGGTACATACACAGATTTATGCCAACTTTGAATACTGGAAAGATAAACTGGAAAGTTACTTTCTTGGTCTAGATGGTGAACTATGGGATCTTCTGATGGATGGTTACAAACATCCAGTGAAAGCTAGTGGCGTAAGACTTACAAGGCAAGAAATGAATGATGATCAGAAGAAGCTTTTCAAGAATCATCATAAATGTAGAACTGTTTCGCTGAATGTTATCTCTCATGCTGAGTATGAGAAGATATCTAACAGGGAAACGGCCTATGATATATATGAGTCATTGAAAATGACCCATGAGGGAAATGCTCAAGTCAAGGAGACTAATGCTCTTGCTCTAATCCAGAGATATGAAGCCTTCAAGATGGAGGATGATGAAAACATTGAGAAGATGTTCTCAAGATTTCAAACGCTAACTGCTGGATTAAGAGTTCTGGAAAAAGGCTACACCAAGGCTGATCATGTAAAGAAGATTATCAGAAGCTTACCCAGAAGATGGGGTCCAATGGTAACAGCATTCAAGATTGCAAAGAATATGAATGAAGTTTCTTTGGAAGAGCTTATCAGTGCCTTGAGAAGCCATGAAATAGAGCTGGACGCAAACGAACCTCAAAAGAAAGGTAAGTCTATTGCATTAAAATCTAATGTTAAAAAATACACTAACGCTTTTCAGGCTAAAGAAGAAGATTCTGAAGAATCAGAATCAGAAGAAGAAGATGAACTGTCCATGATCTCCAGAAGGGTAAACCAACTCTAGAAGAGCAAGCAAAGGAAGTTTAGAGGCTTCAGAAGTTCAAAGAGATTTGAACGAGGAGAATCTTCTAGTGACAGAAGATCTGACAAGAAGAAGGCTGTCTGCTATGAGTGCAATGAGCCTGGACACTTCAAGAATGAATGTCCAAAACTTCAGAAGGAGAATCCCAAGAAGAAGTTTCATAAGAAGAAAGGTCTTATGGCAACATGGGATGATTCTGAATCAGAATCAGAATCAGACTCTGAAGGAGAGCAAGCCAACTTCGCGCTGATGGCTACAGAAGATGATGGATCAGAATCTACATCAGAATCAGATTCTGAAGAGGTATTTTCTAAACTATCTAGAGAAGAGTTAGTTTCCAGTTTAACAGAACTTCTGGAACTCAAGGCTCATCTTAGTATCAAATACAAAAAGCTGAAGAAGCAGTTTGAATTTGAAACTAAGAAGCTGGAAGTGGAAAATTCTGAACTGAAGGAAAAAGTTTTAAATCTATCCAAAGATAGTGGATCTCCTTCTGAAACAGAAAAATCCATTCCGAGTCTCAATCATATTCTGAAAGAATATGACTCGAGCTTCAGAAAATTCTTATCTAGAAGTATTGGTAGAAGTTATCTTGCTTCTATGATATATGGTGTTTTTGGAAACAGAAGGTTTGGTTTTGGCTATGAGGGTGATACCTCACATAAATTTGAACCTATTGATGATCTGAAGATCACATACAAGCCATTGTATGATCAGTTCAAATATGGCCATGCACATGATATTAGGCTCACTTCACATGCACAGAGTTTTAACACTGTTCACACCAAGAAGCATGTGGCACATCCTAAGAAATATCATGCTGACAAACCTAAAGAATATCATGTTGTTCCTCCTGTTAAATATTATGCTAAACCCAAGTTCAATCAGAACTTGAGGAAAACTAACAAGAAAGGACCCAAGAAATTGAGGGTACCTAAGGAAAAGATTATTCCTATTGCAGATATCCTTGGCTGCAAAGAAGACAAAGCACAACATGTCATGGTACCTGGACTCTGGATGCTGGCGACACATGACAGGAAGAAGGTCTACATTCCAAGACCTGGTGCTTAAACCAGGTGGAGAAGTCAAGTTTGGAGGAGATCAGAAGGGCAAAATCATTGACTCTAGAACCATAAGTCTTGGTAACTCTCCTTCCATAACTAATGTACTTCTTGTAGAAGGATTAACGCATAACTTATTGTCCATAAGTCAATTAAGTGACAATGGTTATGATATAATCTTCAATCAAAAGTCTGGCAAGGCTGTAAGTCAGAAGGATGGCTCAATCCTATTTACAGGCAAGAGGAAGAACAACATTTATAAGATTGATCTTTCTGATCTTGAGAAGCAGAAGGTGACATGCCTTATGTCTGTTTCTGAGGAGCAATGGGTTTGGCACAGAAGATTAGGACATGCTAGTTTGAGAAAGATTTCTCAGATTAACAAACTAAATCTGGTCAGAGGACTCCCAAATCTGAAATACAAATCAGATGCTCTTTGTGAAGCATGTCAGAAGGGCAAGTTCTCCAGACCTGCATTCAAGTCTAAGAATGTTGTGTCTACCTCAAGGCCGTTAGAACTCTTGCACATTGATCTGTTTGGCCCAGTCAAAACAGCATCTGTCAGAGGAAAGAAATATGGATTAGTCATCGTTGATGATTATAGCCGCTGGACTTGGGTAAAGTTCTTGAAACACAAGGATGAGTCTCATTCAGTGTTCTTTGAATTCTGCACTCAGATCCAATCTGAGAAGGAGTGCAAGATCATAAAGGTCAGAAGTGATCATGGTGGTGAATTTGAGAACAAATTCTTTGAGGAGTTCTTCAAAGAAAATGGTATTGCCTATGATTTCTCTTGTCCTAGAACTCCACAACAAAATGGAGTTGTAGAGCGAAAGAATAGGACTCTACAAGAAATGGCCAAAACCATGATCAATGAAACCAATATGGCTAAGCATTTCTGGGCAGAAGCAATAAACACTGCGTGTTATATTCAGAATAGAATCTCTATCAGACCTATTCTAAATAAGACTCCTTATGAATTGTGGAAAAACAGAAAGCCCAACATTTCATATTTCCATCCTTTTGGATGTGTATGTTTTATTCTGAATACTAAAGATCATCTTGGTAAGTTTGATTCCAAAGCACAAAAATGTTTCCTTCTTGGATATTCTGAACGCTCTAAAGGCTACAGAGTATACAATACTGAAACATTGATTGTAGAAGAATCAATCAATATCAGGTTTGATGATAAGCTTGGTCTTGAAAAACCAAAGCAGTTTGAGAATTTTGCAGATTTTGATATTGATATATCAGAAGCAGTAGAACCAAGAAGCAAAGCTGCAGAAGCTGGCAGTCTCAGAAGCAATGGATCAGAAGATCAAGTTGCTGCATCTTTAGAGAATCTTAGGATCTCTGAAGAACCTACCGTCAGAAGATCACCTAGACTTGCCTCAGCTCATTCAGAAGATGTGATCCTTGGAAAGAAAGATGATCCCATCAGAACAAGAGCATTCCTTAAGAACAATGCAGAATGTCAATTAGGTCTTGTTTCTTTGATCGAGCCAACTTCTGTTGATCAAGCTCTAGAAGATCCAGACTGGATAATTGCCATGCAAGAAGAACTAAATCAGTTTACAAGGAATGATGTATGGGACTTGGTTCTTAGACCAAAAGGATTTAACATCATCGGTACTAAGTGGGTTTTCAGAAACAAGCTAAGTGAGAAAGGTGAAGTGGTAAGAAACAAAGCCAGACTGGTTGCTCAGGGTTATAGTCAGCAAGAAGGGATTGATTATACAGAAACCTTCGCACCAGTGGCCAGGTTAGAATCTATTCGTCTATTAATTTCTTTTGCCACTCAACACAACATCACTCTTTATCAGATGGATGTCAAGAGTGCCTTCTTAAATGGTTATATAGATGAAGAAGTTTATGTTCACCAACCTCCTGGTTTTGAAGACTCCATGTCTCCAAATTATGTTTTCAAATTAAAGAAATCATTATACGGATTGAAACAAGCTCCCAGAGCTTGGTATGAACGTTTGAGTTCTTTCCTTCTGGAAAATGATTTCACTAGAGGAAAAGTGGACACTACTCTCTTTTGTAAAACATTTAAAAAGGATATTTTAATTTGTCAAATATATGTTGATGATATTATCTTTGGAACATCTAATGCTACACTTGGAAAGGAGTTTGCTGAGTCTATGCAGGCTGAATTTGAAATGAGCATGATGGGAGAACTCAAGTATTTCCTTGGGATTCAAATCAACCAAACTTCCGATGGAACCTATGTTCATCAAACGAAGTATGTGAAAGAACTTATGAAGAAGTTTAATCTTTCTGAAAGCAAAGAAGCCAAAACTCCTATGCATCCAACTTGTGTACTGGGTAAGGATGAGGTAAGTAAGAAGGTAGATCAGAAGTTGTACAGAGGTATGATTGGATCTCTTCTATACCTAACTGCTTCTAGACCTGACATTCTCTTTAGTGTTTGTTTGTGTGCTCAATTCCAATCAGATCCAAGAGAATCTCATTTAACAGCGGTTAAGAGAATTCTAAGGTATCTGAAAGGTACTACTAATGTTGGTTTAGTTTACAGAAGATCTAAAGATTACAACTTAGTAGGATTCTGTGATGCTGACTATGCTGAAGATAGAATAGAAAGAAAGAGCACTTCTGGAAGTTGTCAATTTCTTGGAAGTCATCTGATCTCATGGTACAGCAAGAAGCAAGCTATTATTGCCCTCTCAACAATAGAAGCAGAATATGTTGCTGCTGCTGGTTGTAGCACACAAATGCTCTGGATGAGAAGTCAGCTGGAAGATTATCAGATATATGAGAGTAACATTCCTATTTTCTGTGATAATACTTCTGCTATATGTTTATCTAAGAATCCTATTTTACATTCAAAATCTAAACATATTGAGATTAAACATCATTTCATAAGGGACTATGTTCAGAAGGGTGTTATATCTTTAAACTCTGTGGATACAGACCATCAATGGGCTGATATCTTTACAAAACCCCTTGCTGAAGATAGGTTTAAGTTCATTCTGAAGAATATCAGTATGGATTTATGCCCAGAATGAGAAGATGAGAAGATCTTATGTATGAGTATCTTCTGAAATGAAATTGGATTTTTTTTAAAGAAGTTCTGATTGAAATCAATTAGAAATTGTGATTCAGTTATTACTAACGTTTCATTGTCTAAGTTGATTCAGAATCTCTTTAAAAGCAAAACAACTGTAACTGGCTATCCAGATGGTAAACACGTGTTCACTATTTCTGGACAAGCGTGCGTGCAGTTGAGGGGACGTCTACTTAGGTAACTGTGCAAATCTCGTCTTTTGTCATTATTATCTCTCCTCACGTCACGTAACTGTTAGAACAAGATTTGTTCTGATCAATTATCTTAGTTTTGATGATAACAATAATATGAATTTTGCTTAAGATAATATGGTACTCTAATCCAATGCAATTTCCTTTTCAGGAAATATATAAAGAGTACGCATAATTCAGCGCTCAGAAGCTTTGTCTCAAAGGGTTCAGCATGCAACATCAGAACATGGTCTGGCAAGACATCAGAAGATGGTCGAAGCAGAATCAGACCATGGGTCTATGGAAGCATCAGAAGAACAAGAGAACAGAAGCACTGAAGTTCTGATGGTATCACGCTCAGAAGCACTTCAAGGTCAGAAGATCAGAAGATGCTTTGCACCAAGCTGTTTGACTCTGATGATATTCAAACGTTGTATTCACAAACATCAGATCAGAAGGAAGTACAAGTGGCAAGCTACGCTGACTGACAAAAGGAACGTTAAAAGCTACTAAAGGCTACGTCAGTAGACACAGCGTGAACAAGGCTCGAGGTAGTTGACAGAAGCGTATAACATTAAATGCGATGCTGTACGGAACACGCAAAGCATTAAATGCACTCAACGGTCATCTTCTCCAACGCCTATAAATATGAAGTTCTGATGAGAAGCAAGGTTAACGATCCTGAACAAAACAACGCCTATTAACTTGCTGAAACTCTGTTCAAACTCAAAGCTCAGAATCTTCATCTTCATCAAAACTCACTACATTGCTGTTGTAATATATTAGTGAGATTAAGCTTAAACGTTAAGAGAAATATCACAGTTTGTGATTATAGCTTTTAAGAAGCAATTGTAATACTCTTAGAATTGATTACATTAAGTTGTAAGGAACTAGAGTGATCGTGTGGATCAGAATACTCTAGGAAGTCTTAGAGGTTATCTAAGCAGGTTGTAACTAGAGTGATCGTGTGGATCAGTATACTCTAGAAAAGTCTTAGAGGGTATCTAAGCAGTTGTTCCTGGAGTGATCAGTGTGTGATCAGAAGACTCTGGAAGACTTAGTTGCTGACTAAGTGGAAAACCATTGTAATCCGTGCGATTAGTGGATTAAATCCTCAGTTGAGGTAAATCATCTCTGCGGGGGTGGACTGGAGTAGTTTAGTTAACAACGAACCAGGATAAAAATAACTGTGCAATTTATTTTTATCTGTCAAGTTTTTTAAAGCTACACTTATTCAAACCCCCCCCCTTTCTAAGTGTTTTTCTATCCTTCAATTGGTATCAGAGCGCCGGTTCTAAGGTGCAAGCACTTAACCGTGTTTAGAAAAGATTCAGGAAGAGAAAAACGCTTCAGTAAAAGATGGTTGATGAAAGTGAAAAGTCTACACCTGCATCTACATCTGGCTCTGCTGAGCAATACAACGGTAACAATGGTTATACTAGACCGCCGGTATTTGATGGTGAAAACTTTGAATACTGGAAAGATAAACTGGAAAGTTACTTTCTTGGTCTAGATGGTGATCTATGGGATCTTCTGATGGATGGTTACAAACATCCAGTAAATGCCAGTGGCGTAAAGCTGACAAGGCAAGAAATGAATGATGATCAGAAAAAGCTTTTCAGGAATCATCATAAATGTAGAACTGTTTTGCTGAATGCTATCTCTCATGCTGAGTATGAGAAGATATCTAACAGGGAAACGGCCTATGACATATATGAGTCTTTGAAAATGACTCATGAAGGAAATGCTCAAGTCAAGGAGACTAAAGCTCTAGCTTTAATCCAGAAGTATGAAGCCTTCAAGATGGAGGATGATGAAGACATTGAAAAGATGTTTTCAAGATTTCAAACTCTTACTGCTGGATTGAGAGTTCTTGACAAGGGATACACCAAGGCTGATCACGTAAAGAAGATCATCAGAAGCTTACCCAGAAGATGGGGTCCTATGGTGACTGCATTCAAGATTGCAAAGAATCTGAATGAAGTTTCTCTGGAAGAGCTCATCAGTGCCTTGAGAAGTCATGAAATAGAGCTGGACGCAAATGAGCCTCAAAAGAAAGGTAAGTCTATTGCATTAAAATCCAATATCAAGAAATGCACTAACGCTTTTCAGGCTAGAGAAGAAGATCCTGAAGAATCAGAATCTGAAGAAGAAGATGAACTGTCCTTGATCTCCAGAAGGCTAAATCAACTCTGGAAGACCAAGCAAAGGAAGTTCAGAGGCTTCAGAAGTTCAAAGAAATTTGAACGTGGAGAATCTTCTGATGACAGAAGATTTGACAAGAAGAAGGTCATGTGCTATGAATGCAATGAGCCTGGACACTTCAAGAATGAATGTCCAAATCTTCAGAAGGAAAATCCCAAGAAGAAGTTTCATAAGAAGAAAGGTCTTATGGCAACCTGGGATGAGTCAGAAGATGATTCAGACTCTGAAGATGAGCAGGCTAACTGTGCGCTGATGGCGACAGAAGATGACGGATCAGAATCTACATCAGAATCAGATTCTGAAGAGGTATTTTCTGAACTTACTAGAGATGAGTTAGTTTCCGGTCTAACTGAACTTCTGGAACTCAAGTCTCAGATCAGTCTCAAATACAAAAAGCTGAAAAAGCTATTTGAATTTGAAACAAAGAAGCTTGAGTTGGAGAATTCTGAATTAAAAGAAAAACTTTTAAAATTATCCAATAATGTTGGATCTCCTTCTGATTCAGAAAAATCCACTCCTAGTCTAAACCATATTCTGAAAGAATATGATTTAAGTTTCAGGAAGTTCTTATCTAGAAGTATTGGCAGAAGTCAGCTAGCTTCTATGATATATGCTGTGTCTGGAAACAAAAGAGTCGGCATTGGTGTTGAGGGTGAAACCCCATACAAACTTGAACCTGTTGATGAAATGAAATTCACATACAAGCCATTGTATGATCAGTTCAAGTATGGCCACTCCCATGATATTAGGCACACTTCACATGCTCAAAGTTTTCACATAACACACACCAAAAAGCATGTGACACAACCTAGGAAATATCATGAAACTCACATTAAAAATTATCATGCTGTTCCTCCTATTGCTTACAATGTTAAACCCAAGTTCAATCAGAACTTGAGAAAATCTAACAAGAAAGGACCCAAGAAAATGTGGGTACCTAAGGATAAGATTATTCCTATTGCAGATATCCTTGACTGCAAAAAGGACAAAGCACAACATGTCATGGTACCTGGACTCTGGATGCTCACGACACATGACAGGAAGAAGGTCTATGTTCCAAGACCTGGTGCTTAAGTCTGGAGGAGAAGTCAAGTTTGGAGGAGATCAGAAGGGCAAGATAATTGGCTCTGGAACTATAAAGTCTGGTAACTCTCCTTCCATTTCTAATGTACTTCTTGTAGAAGGATTAACACATAACCTCTTATCTATCAGTCAATTGAGTGACAATGGTTATGATATAATCTTTAATCAAGAGTCTTGCAAGGCTGTAAATCAGAAGGATGGCTCAATCCTATTTACAGGCAAGAGGAAGAACAACATTTATAAGACAGATCTGCAAGATCTTATGAGTCAGAAGGTGACTTGTCTTATGTCTGTTTCTGAAGAGCAGTGGGTCTGGCACAGAAGATTAGGTCATGCTAGTTTGAGAAAGATTTCTCAGATTAACAAACTGGATCTTGTCAGAGGACTCCCTAATCTGAAATTCAAATCAGATGCTCTTTGTGAAGCATGTCAGAAGGGCAAGTTCTCCAAACCTGCATTCAAGTCCAAGAATGTTGTTTCTACCTCAAGGCCATTAGAACTCTTGCACATTGATCTGTTTGGCCCAGTCAAAACAGCATCTGTCAGAGGGAAGAAATATGGATTAGTCATCATAGATGATTATAGCCGCTGGACATGGGTAAAATTCTTGAAACACAAGGATGAGACTCATTCAGTGTTCTTTGATTTCTGCATTCAGATTCAATCTGAAAAAGAGTGTAAAATCATAAAGGTCAGAAGTGATCATGGTGGTGAATTTGAGAACAGATCCTTTGAAGAATTCTTCAAAGAAAATGGTATTGCCTATGATTTCTCTTGTCCTAGAACTCCACAGCAAAATGGGGTTGTAGAACGAAAGAATAGGACTCTGCAAGAAATGGCCAGAACCATGATCAATGAAACCAATATGGCTAAGCATTTCTGGGCAGAAGCAATAAACACTGCATGCTATATTCAGAATAGAATCTCTATCAGACCTATTCTAAATAAGACTCCTTATGAATTGTGGAAGAATAGAAAGCCCAACATTTCATATTTCCATCCTTTTGGATGTGTATGCTTTATTCTGAACACTAAAGATCATCTTGGTAAGTTTGATTCCAAAGCACAAAAATGTTTCCTTCTTGGATATTCTGAACGCTCAAAAGGCTACAGAGTATACAATACTGAAACATTGATTGTAGAAGAATCAATCAATATCAGGTTTGATGATAAGCTTGGTTCTGAAAAACCAAAGCAGTTTGATAATTTTGCAGATTGGGATATTGATATATCAGAAGTTGTTGAGCCAAGAAGCAACGCATCAGAAGCAGAGCTTCTCAGAAGCAAAGAATCTGAAGATCAAGTATCAGCTTCTCTGGAGAATCTAAGCATTTTTGAAGAACCATCTGTCAGAAGATCATCCAGATTCATCTCTGGTCATTCAGAAGATGTCATTCTTGGAAAGAAGGATGATCCAATCAGAACAAGAGCATTCCTTAAGAACAATGCAGACTGTCAATTAGGTCTTGTATCCTTGATCGAGCCAACTTCTGTTGATCATGCTCTAGAAGATCCAGACTGGATAATTGCTATGCAAGAAGAACTGAATCAGTTTACAAGGAATGATGTTTGGGATCTTGTTCCTAGACCAGATGAATTCAATATAATTGGTACAAAATGGGTCTTCAGAAACAAGCTCAGTGAGAAAGGTGAAGTGATAAGGAACAAAGCCAGACTGGTGGCTCAGGGTTATAGTCAGCAAGAAGGGATTGACTATACAGAAACCTTTGCACCAGTGGCCAGGTTAGAATCTATTCGTTTATTAATTTCATTTGCCACTCAACATAACATCACTCTCTATCAGATGGATGTTAAGAGTGCCTTCTTAAATGGTTATATAGATGAAGAAGTTTATGTCCATCAACCTCCTGGTTTTGAAGACTCTATGTCTCCTAATCATGTTTTTAAACTAAAGAAATCGTTGTATGGATTGAAACAGGCTCCCAGAGCTTGGTATGAACGCTTAAGTTCTTTCCTTCTGGATAATGGTTTCACTAGAGGAAAAGTGGACACTACTCTCTTTTGTAAAACCTTTAAAAGGGATATTTTAATTTGTCAAATATATGTAGATGATATTATTTTTGGAACATCTAATGCTACACTTGGAAAGGAGTTTGCTAAGTCTATGCAGGCTGAGTTTGAAATGAGCATGATGGGAGAACTCAAGTATTTCCTTGGAATACAAATAAATCAAACATCAGAAGGAACGTATGTTCACCAAACCAAGTATGTGAAGGAACTTCTGAAGAAGTTTAATCTTCTAGATTGCAAAGAAGCCAAAACTCCTATGCATCCAACATGCATCCTAGGTAAGGATGAGGTAAGTAAGAAGGTAGATCAGAAGTTATACAGAGGTATGATTGGATCTCTTCTATATTTGACTGCTTCTAGACCTGACATTCTGTTCAGTGTTTGTTTGTGTGCTAGATTCCAATCAGATCCTAGAGAATCTCATTTAACTGCTGTTAAGAGAATTCTAAGGTATCTGAAAGGTACTACTAATGTTGGCTTAGTTTACAGAAAATCTAAAGAATACAACTTAGTAGGATTCTGCGATGCTGACTATGCTGGAGACAGAATTGAAAGAAAGAGTACTTCAGGAAGTTGTCAATTTCTTGGAAGTCATTTGATCTCCTGGTATAGCAAGAAGCAAGCAACTATTGCTCTATCAACAACAGAAGCAGAATATGTCGCTGCTGCTGGTTGCAGTACACAGATGCTCTGGATGAAGAGTCAGTTAGAAGATTATCAGATATATGAGAGTAACATTCCTATATTCTGTGATAATACTTCTGCTATATGTTTATCTAAGAATCCTATTCTTCATTCAAAAGCTAAACATATTGAGATTAAACATCATTTCATAAGGGACTATGTTCAGAAGGGTGTTATATCTTTAAACTTTGTGGATACAGACCATCAATGGGCTGATATCTTTACAAAACCCCTGGCTGAAGATAGGTTTAAGTTCATTCTGAAGAACATCAGTATGGATTTATGCCCAGAATGAGAAGATGAGAAGTTCTTACGTATGAGTATCTTCTGAAATGAATGTGGATTTCTTTTTAAATCAGAAGTTCTGATTGAAATCTTTTAGAAATTATGATTCGGTTATTACTAACGTTTCATTGTCTAAGTTGATTCAGAACCTCTGTTAAAGCAAAACAGCTGTAACGTTTTATCTCGGGATGGTAAACCTGTCGTTACTGTTCATGGATAAGCGCGCGTGCAGTTGAAGGGACGCCGACCATAGGTAACTGTGCTAGTCACCTCATTTGTTTTTATTATCTCTCCTCACGTCACGTAACATTAAATGCTTTTCATCATTTACTCTCTTTCAGTTTTTTTTTATATTCTTCAAACGCTTCTCCTTCCCTCTTATATTTTTTGCTCCTTCATGGCATGCTGGCACAGATTCTGTCTTAGCTAGGGTCTTAGACTTTGGTCTTAGTAGTTTTCTTTCCTTGTTACATCTGCCTGTTAAACATCCTCTCTTGTAATCTTTCTGTTTGATTATCAATAAAAAGTTTCTTTGTTTTACATTCCAGTGATTTTATTTGTCGTTTTATTCATCTGAATCTTTTGAAATATTCTTTTTGATGATATGACAAAAAGGGGGAGAAGATAAATGATAAATGATTTGATTAATCTATCAGTTGCTGGGTAAAGCTCCCACACATTTACTAACAAGAACTGCAAGTTCTATATGGTTTAAATGTTTTGCAGGTATAAAGAAGTGAAGAGAATCTTCAAAGCAAACACAGAAGCAAAACCATAAGGAGTGTTATTCTGTAAAAAGAATAAACTCATGGAAACTGAAGCAAGCTTAGTGCTGTCAAGCTTCAGAAATCAGAAGCAAGAAAGAAGAATAAATCAGAAGCACTGATAATAGAATTTGATCCATATTTGTCTATTTGATCTGACAAAATTCTATTTGCTCTGATACATTATTTTAGCCTATATGGCTCTGATACATATCATGTGTTCTAATATACATTTTATGTTCTGACTCGTTCATGCTGACTTTTGTCGTTTAGTTTTTGTTCTGTAACATTTTAGGATGTAGAGATGCTCTGATGATGCTCTGGTACATTCAACAATGTTCTGATACAAATCTAGCATGAAGTGAGGTTGGTAGAAATTCAAGCTCTGAAGCTATCCGAGGGAAGCAGAAATCAGAAGCTGTGAATGTTCTAAAGATCCAGAAAACTCAAGTTCTGAAGCTGTCCTAAATGGAAGCAGAAATCAGAAGCTGTGAATGTTCAGAAGATCAAAGAAATTCAAGTTCTGAAGCTGTCCTAGATGGAAGCAGAAATCAGAAGCTGTGAATGTTCAGAAGATCAAAGAAATTCAAGTTCTGAAGCTGTCCTAGATGGAAGCAGGAATCAGAAGCTGTGAGTGTTCTAGGGATCTAAAGAAATTCTAGTTCTGAAGCTGTCCTATGGAAGCAGAAGTCAGAAGCTATGAATTCTCTAAAGACAGAAGCTTATATGATCGTCTCTACCGAAATAATCAGGGAAGTCTTTTATTAAAGTTCTTCGAGTATTTATTTCAGGGGGAGATTATTTATCTCAGGGGGAGATTGTTAATCTCAGGGGGAGACATATTCATATGCTTATGCTATAGCTGTGTAATTTGTCTTTTGCCGTCTGTTCTTTCTGATCGCAAATTCATATCATTTATATATGTTTTTGTCATCATCAAAAAGGGGGAGATTGTTAGAAAAAGATTTGTTCTGATCAATTATCTTAGTTTTGATGATAACAATAATATGAATTTTGCTTAAGATAATATGGTACTCTAATCCAATGCAATTTCCTTTTCAGGAAATATATAAAGAGTACGCATAATTCAGCGCTCAGAAGCTTTGTCTCAAAGGGTTCAACATGCAACATCAGAACATGGTCTGGCAAGACATCAGAAGATGGTCGAAGCAGAATCAGAACATGGGTCTATGGAAGCATCAGAAGAACAAGAGAACAGAAGCACTGAAGTTCTGATGGTATCACGCTCAGAAGCACTTCAAGGTCAGAAGATCAGAAGATGCTTTGCACCAAGCTGTTTGACTCTGATGATATTCAAACGTTGTATTCACAAACATCAGATCAGAAGGAAGTACAAGTGGCAAGCTACGCTGACTGACAAAAGGAACGTTAAAAGCTACTAAAGGCTACGTCAGTAGACACAGCGTGAACAAGGCTCGAGGTAGTTGACAAAAGCGTATAACATTAAATGCAATGCTGTACGGAACACGCAAAGCATTAAATGCACTCAACGGTCATCTTCTCCAACGCCTATAAATATGAAGTTCTGATGAGAAGCAAGGTTAACAATCCTGAACAAAACAACGCCTATTAACTTGCTGAAACTCTGTTCAAACTCAAAGCTCAGAATCTTCATCTTCATCAAAACTCACTACATTGCTGTTGTAATATATTAGTGAGATTAAGCTTAAACGTTAAGAGAAATATCACAGTTTGTGATTATAGCTTTTAAGAAGCAATTGTAATACTCTTAGAATTGATTACATTAAGTTGTAAGGAACTAGAGTGATCGTGTGGATCAGAATACTCTAGGAAGTCTTAGAGGTTATCTAAGCAGGTTGTAACTAGAGTGATCGTGTGGATCAGTATACTCTAGAAAAGTCTTAGAGGGTATCTAAGCAGTTGTTCCTGGAGTGATCAGTGTGTGATCAGAAGACTCTAGAAGACTTAGTTGCTGACTAAGTGGAAAACCATTGTAATCCGTGCGATTAGTGGATTAAATCCTCAGTTGAGGTAAATCATCTCTGCGGGGGTGGACTGGAGTAGTTTAGTTAACAACGAACCAGGATAAAAATAACTGTGCAATTTATTTTTATCTGTCAAGTTTTTTAAAGCTACACTTATTCAAACCCCCCCTTTCTAAGTGTTTTTCTATCCTTCAGTAACATTAAATGATATCCATCATTTACTCTTTTTCAGTTTTCTTTTTATACTCTTCAAACGTTTCTTTTCCCTCTTATATTTCTCTCACTTTGCATTCAATTTCTTTTTCGTTCTCTCTCTTTGCATTCATATCATAAACCCTAGCAGTTTTCAATATCTACAACTTCATCATGAATCCATCGTCAAGCTCTGGAAATCAAGAAACTGATCGAAAACAAAAGAGAAAGGCAACTGATGAACCAGAAATCAAACCAAAAAGAGTTAAAATCTACTATGACCCTCTCAAGGTGAATCCCTTTGAAGCCATGATGTCTGGTAACTATTCTAGACGTCTGTATCAACCCCTTGATAGTATCCCTGAATCACCACCCTCTTCACATTCTTCCACCACCTCTTCCTCCTCATTCATCCTTTCGGAACCACCTTCTTCACCAGCTGACATCTCCTCTCCTTCAACCCATCCCTCAGATATTTCTTTATCTTTCTCACACCCTTTTCCCACCAGAACACCTAACCCCTATAGTGTTGTTTTTCCCGACTTCAGGTTCACTGTCAACCCTCCAACCCCTACCACTCAATCATTTCTGGAGCTTTTACATTCTGATGTAAATAGCTGGTTGGAGATTCTGGGTGCTGCTCACCTTAACCATCTGGATGAGTATGCTACATGCAACCTTTGGGATACCTTTCGTCAGGATTTTCTGGTTAGGGCTACAGACATTCAGAGAAGGATCATGTCTGAAGCACCTGGTGTTCGTGGTCTTCGGTTGGAAGTTGGTGAAAGCAGCTATCACCATCTCATCAGGAACAGAAGAGTTCTTGAAGAGAGGATACCTGCAGATGAGTTGGAAGAAGAAAATCCCTGCAGAGACATCGTGGTGTGGAGACCATGGTATCCTGTGCTGATTGGAGATTTTCAGTGGCTGTTTAACTGGTTCAGAATGAACCCTTCTGAAAAAGCACCTCACATGGTCTTTCCAGTAGTGGTTTATCCTGCTGAAGTTGCTGGTCCTACTCCTCCAACAAACCTAGCAGCTATTCTTCAAGCGTTGGAAGTTGGAACTTCTGCGCTGCCTGAACAAGAATATGCTGAGGCTACTTCTGAGTCAGACTCAGATGTGGAGATGGAAGATGCACAAGCTGAAGACCTTCCAGAAGATCGCCCTGCTGAGATTGCTGTCCCTTTTGGCAGAAATTCTGGTGCCTCTTCTTCTGGTGAAACCTTAGCTCTGATGGAGACCTTGGAAGCTCTTCATCAGAATCAAGCTATGCTGGCTTCTCGTTTGGACGCGCAAGAAGCAGCCAATGCTGAGTTTCGCTCTTTCATGGCAAGGCAAGCTACAAGCACTGACGGATTCATGATGTTCTGGCGCGGATTTTGCGTAGGCTAGGGTCTTAGTCCTTTGGTCTTTGTAGTTTTCTTTCCTTGTTGCATCTGTTTTCCTGCATTCCTCTTTTGTAATCCTTCTTGTTGAAATCAATGAATAGTTATTTATGTTTCTTTCCTTTTGTCTCTTGCTTTACATCTGAATCTTTTATGCTTTTTGATGTTATGACAAAAAAGGGGAGAAAATATATGATAAATGATCTGATTAATATTATCAGTTACCGAGTAAAAAGGCTCCACATTTACTAACAGAACTTGCAAAGTTCTATGTTTTTAAGTTGTGTTGTTGCAGGAATCAAAGATTCAAGATCAACATAAGAAGCAAGAAGGAAGAATGATCAGAAATAGCTCTTGGATTCTTGAAGCAAGCTGAGTGCTAGGAAGCTTCAGAATAAGAAGCAAGAAGGAAGAATGATCAGAAATAGCTCTTGGATTCTTGAAGCAAGCTGAGTGCTAGGAAGCTTCAGAATCAGAAGCAAGAAGGAAGAATGATCAGAAATTCTGATAATAGAATATGATCCAAATCATTGTCTATTTGCTCTGATACATTGTCTATTGGATCTGATATATTCTATATGGCTTATATGACTCTGATACATATTTTGTGTTCTGATACACATTTTATGTTCTAACTCATTCATGCTGACTTTTGTCGTTTAGTTTTGTTCTGTAACATTTCAGGATGTAGAGATGCTCTGGTACATTCAACAATGTTCTGATACAATCTAGCATGAAGTGATGTAAGAAGAAATTCAAAGCTCTGAAGCTATCCGAGGGAAGCAGAAATCAAAAGCTGTGAATGTTCTAAAGATCCAGAAAACTCAAGTTCTGAAGCTGTCCTAAATGGAAGCATGAATCAGAAGCTGTGAATGTTTTGAAGATCAAAGAAATTCAAGTTTTGAAGCTGTCCTAAATGGAAGCAGGAATCAGAAGCTGTGAATGTTCTGAAGATCAAAGAAATTCAAGTTCTGAAGCTGTCCTAAATGGAAGCAGGAATCAGAAGCTGTGAATGTTCTGAAGATCAAAGAAATTCAAGTTCTGAAGCTGTCCTAAATGGAAGCAGGAATCAGAAGCTGTGAGTGTTCTAGGGATCTAAAGAAATTCAAGTTCTGAAGCTGTCCAATAGAAGCAGAAGTCAGAAGCTATGAATTATCAGAAGACAGAAGCTTATGTGATCGTCTCTACCGAAATAATCAGGGAAGTCTTTTATTATTAAAGTTCTTCGAGTATTTATTTCAGGGGGAGATTATTCATCTCAGGGGGAGATTGTTAATATCAGGGGGAGACATATTCACATGCTTATGCTATAGCTGTGTAATTTGTCTTTAGCCGTCTGCTCTTTCTGATCGCAAATTCATATCATTTATATATGTTTTTGTCATCATCAAAAAGGGGGAGATTGTTAGAACAAGATTTGTTCTGATCAATATTCCTAGTTTTGATGATAACAAGGATATGAATTTTGTGTGAGATAATGTGGTACTCTAATACATTGCAATTTCCCTTTCAGGAAATATATAAAGAGTATGCACAAATCAGCGCTCAGAAGCTTTGTCTCAGAAGGTTCAGCATGCAACATCAGAACATGGTCTGGCAAGACATCAGCAGATGGTCAAGGCAGAATCAGAACATGGGTCTATGAAAGCATCAGAAGAACTTGAGATCAGAAGCAGAAGCACTGAAGTTCTCATGGTATCACGCTCAGAAGCACTTCAAGGTCAGAAGACAAGAAGATGCTTTGCACCAAGCTGTTTGACTCTGATGATATTCAAATATTATATTCACAAACATCAGATCAGAAGAAAGTACAGGTGGCAGGCTACGCTGACTGACAAAAGGAACATTGGAAGCTATTAAAGGCAACGTCAGTAGACACAGCGTGAACAAGGCTCGAGGTAGTTGACAAAAGCGTGAAACATTAAATGCAATGCTGTACGGAATACGCAAAGCATTAAATGCGCCCAACGGTCATCTTCTCAAACGCCTATAAATATGAAGTTCTGATGTGAAGCAAGGTTGACGATTTGCTAACAATTAACTTGCTGAAACGTTGTTCAAATTCAAAGCTCAGAAACTTCATCTTCATCAAAGCTCACTACATTGCTGTTGTAATATATTAGTGAGATTAAGCTTAAACGTTAAAAGAAATATCACTGTTGTGATTATAGCTTTTCAGAAGCATTTGTAATACTCTTAGAATTGATTACATTAATTTGTAAGTAACTAGAGTGATCAAGTGTTGATCAGGATACTCTAGGAAGTCTTAGCTTGTGTCTAAGCAGTTGTAATTAGAGTGATCACGTGGTGGTCAGGATACTCTAAGAAAGTCTTAGCTTGTGTCTAAGCATTTGTTCCTGGAGTGATCAGGTTGTGATCAGGATACTCTAGAAGACTTAGTCGCGGACTAAGTGGAAAACCATTGTAATCTATTGCAATTAGTGGATTAAATCCTCAGGTGAGGTAAATCACTCCGTGGGGGTGGACTGGAGTAGTTTAGTTAACAACGAACCAGGATAAAAATAATTGTGCATATTGTTTTTATCGTTCAAGTTTTTAGACTACACTTATTAAAACCCCCCTCTTTCTAAGTGTTTTTCTATCCTTCAACTTCGACAAACCCTAATGATTACATCTTTTCTATTCTCGGTTGTCTTATTTTCTAGGTTACAAACACTTCTATTTATAACCTATACCCAACTAGATTTGGGCCTTCAATCACAACATATGTGCTATTACAAATAAGCAGTATCTTCTGCTACAAGCAAGGTCTTCAATATTTAGTTTCCGAATATATCTCCATATTTAGAAACTATATAATCTTCAAATAATCTGACTTGATTCTTCTGATTGATTCCTCAAATCTTCTTATTGATTCTTCAGACCTATTATGCGTATATGCCTTTATTTGATTTGCATAATATCCCTAAATATTCTGCATTCTTTTATAGTAATTAAATCATACAGATTTAACTAAAACTCTTCGCTTCAGCTCAGGCATGATGTCGTAACATCCCTTGTGACATGTTATTCCAGATGTTGAATTACTTCAACATAACATGTTCTAGCATACCAATGAGACTTCTTGTTGTACATGTTCTTTTTAAACATTACATTATCGGTACTATTATTTGTTTTACAAAAATTAAGCCAATCCTAAAAACAGAGAACTTACAATCATCCTCTGATACGTTACCCCACATTCTTCAAGCTAAATGGAATCAAATTATACTAGTAGATGGATAATCTTTGTGGTTGTTTTGACCTTTTTAAGAGACTTCCACCTTCTTCTCTAGGACACATATTGGGTGCCAATGTAATGCCCCAAACTGCTTTCGGGATGATCGACTGACCCCACAAACTAACATGGGTTTTTTCAGCATGATTTGTCCTCACTCACACGGTTTTTGAGAAACTTCCCAAAAGGTCACTCATCCTAGAATTGCTCCAAGTCAAACACGCTTAACTGTGGAGTTCTTATGGAACGGGCTACCGAAAAGAAGATGCATCTTGTTGGTATAGGTAGTACCCATAAATCCTTATATGTTTTCCTTCAACCATGCAGTCCCATACCTGTACGGCCTCAGGATCCCTCTCATTCTGATGTGGCGACCACTCCTTGTCATATTCGGCCTCGAGTATTACATGTGGTGCAACCACCCCTCGCCTTCTTCGGCCTCGGGTGTTACAACCAAAATCAAATTTCAAATGGTGACACACCACAATAGGAGAGAGACGACAAAGAGATCAACATTGGCCCTTAAACACTCAATTAGTCCCATCTTGATTTTGTCACGTAGGTTGACTCCTATCTTCATCGATCTTATTGGATTATGGTCCAGTTAGATGACATCTAACTCTCACTTCAGGACTGGCCTTAAGGCTTTCACCTTAGTTCCAACAGAGGGGACCTAGTTCTTTTTCTCTATAAGGAATCGTCTTTGTAAACATCGAGATCAACTCCATCTGGCACCCAACAAGCTTCCCTACTTTTTTCTTTAGGGATGATGGTCATTGGTAGGGGATTCCTCATTTTTACTTCATGTATTTGTCATGCTCCACACAGGTCAGCTTTGACTACAACTGGTCTATAAGAATCATTGTGGTACTTCACCTTTAGGGGTATAACGGAGACCACAACATCAAGAGTCACTAGGAACGACTCGATCGAGAATGTCATTGTAGACGCTTTCACATGGGATTACAAGGAAATAAACACTCACGGGTCTCTTGCTGCCTTCCTTTTCCCAATGAAAATTGTAAGTATATCTATCCCCATAGACGAGTGGAGGAATCATTGAATGCTAAGAGGCTCTGTCCTTCACACGGTCTCAAATCTTGCTTTCTTAAGCCCAACTTTGTGAAGATGGTATATCAGGTTGTAGGAACTTCTGCCATCTACGAGAATCCATTATACATAGTAATTAGCAATGATAATGGTAATGATCAACGAAAGTTTCGCATTTAGAGTCTTATATGCCTTCTCCTGATTTTGGAACCTTATAATTGGTCTATCGTTGCTTCTCACTTATAAACATTGATTTAAAAGATCCTTGCGTTGAAGATTATTCCTACTTGAATGGATATCTATTGATTGTATCTATGACAAAGACTGGGAGATTATATTGACTTGGAGGAATTTGAAGAATCTTCAATAATAAAATTCAAAACTACTTCCCTTTTAGCGTATATGTGAAAGCGATCGAGGTTTGAATCAGAGGAGATCTGATTGTAGAAATTCGTAAGAATCAAAAATCGACTCTTACAAGTAGAATAAAATTATGTGATGTAAGTTCTTGATGCGGCGGTACAATCTACTATCGATGCTACAAAATTAAAATTTCAATGCCTCTCTAGTACATATTCATTGAGTGACAATTTGACATAATTCGGTCGAAGGTAGGTCTCAAATTTATTAATTTACTCTCTATCGAAGACATAAAGAATTTCTTTTTTTATATTAATTTTTTTATGTATCCTACGAAATTGAATAAATGAATATATATTTTTATATATAAATAATTACCTGAAACTGGATCGTACGTAGTCCATGGTTCTACTAATATTCCCTTGTTTATTTGAGTGAAAACGAAATTAATGACATGAAGGAAAACTTTGATGTGGATGGATAATATTGGATGGAGTGGTGAGGTGATAGTGGTCAAAGAGGTGTATGTTTATCCATTGGTTGATTTTATAGCAGAGGCATGCAAAGAAGAGAATTGGTCCGTTTGGGTGGAAAATATTTGAAAGTAAAAGGCAGAAGACAAAGAGAACGAGTAGAAACTGGACACGTGTCAGTCACATTCCCCTGACAATGAATTTAGCCTCAGAACCTGAAACGGCGTGACAGCCAGATTTAATTTCTGTTGACTGTATATGGCCGGTGCCTTAATTCTTCTTCTTCCATTCGCCACACTATATTTAATTATTATTCTTCACATTTTCCCCAAAAAAAAAATAGATTCTTCATTCACTTTACTACTTCTTCTTCTTCACATTTTGATTTTCTTTCCAATTACTCTTCTTGTTTCTGGATTTGGATGTTGGTAGTATCGTTCGTTCTAGCTGGATTTTGAGGTAGAAAATTTCGAAGTTGAAATCGGAAACAGAAACAGACGTGGAACTTGGCGCCAACTCATCACAGGTATTTTCAAATAGTTTGTTACAAGTTGGTTATAAAGTTGATACGCAGTAGTTTAGTCTGCTGCATTATTTCATACTGGATTAGTTCAAATGCTTCTAAATGTAAACCACTCATTGGCGCGCTTGTTATTTTTAAATTACACTTAAAATGCCTTTTTCAAATGATAATAATCTATTTCAGTTTCATATTAAATTTGGTTTCAGGTGTGATTTTAATATTATAGATTTGAAGAATCATAGATACATTATTAAATATTTTATGACATAACTCAACAAATCTCCCATTCAATCTATAAGTTAGTTTTTTTTAATATGAAAAAAAAACTTGTTCACGATAGGTGTGGGCGTGCGAGGGAAGATGCACTTTCGTGGTGTTACGAGATCCAAGCTTTGGCTAGCTATTAACCTATTTTGTTCCCTATCCCTATTTTGCAACTGAGATGCTTACAAGATACTATTTTTGTAACTTTTTCTTTACTTATTTCCGTAATTAAAAAAAAAAATATAATTTTCAATTTCTCCATTCTATGTAGCTCTCATAAGTTGGAATATTTACCTTTTTATTCACTTAATCCTTATTCATTCTATTTCAATCAAACTAATTATTTTATTATAATATTCAAGTTCGCAAGTGTAGTCATTTGAGTCTTTGATGGTGAGGAAACCAAGTATATGGACAACAAACTTAACCCTATGAAATTTTTAATATTATTTTTTAATTACTGTTCGATTGAATCACGTTAGTAAAATTTATTTTATTCAATATAATATTAAAAACAGAAGTAATTTTCACTCTTTCTTTCAGTCCTTTTAATTTTAAATATGTCGGATTTTATTTCGTGACGGTATTCATGCATCGTTAACACATGCATGACTCGTTATTCAACATATTGTGTCTTGTGTTTGTTAAATTTTTTCATCTTTCTTACACTTCATCTCAATTCCATTTCAGTTCATTTTTCTTTATCTTGTTTCATTATTTCTTGAACATTTTCATTTACTATTATTTAAAGTTGAAATAGAGAGAGAAGAAGGGATTGTAACTTTACGTAGATTGTAGTGTGTGAGAATGCCGGGCTTTCAGGTGTCATATTTTTTCCCAAAACGAGGTAGAGAGTTCCAATAAATAAACCAAGTGGTAGAGAGAGACAAACAAAAAAGCTAGCATGGGATTGTATATTTGCACTATGTCTGTCCCAACACAGAAGAAGGATTTGAATTTCAGTCAATACTAATTGTTTAATAACACACTCGGGTCCCAAATAATATTCTATTATAAATAAGTAACTAGATATTTTATTTATATTTTATTTTCAATTAGTGTTGAAAATTGTTTCAATGAGTCATAGTATTAAGATACTTATAGTACCTTCATTCTCTTTGTCTCTCTTGACTCATTACAACCTTCAAACTTCATCTGTAACTTTGGTAAACCTATATACTGTTTCTCTCTATGTCCATTATATTCATTCATTCATCTAAACAAATTTCTTACACTATACCTTCATCTCATTTTTCATTTTTATGCAGGTACTCTTTGATTTTTATAGTAAAGTAATTTAAGAAAAAAAAATTCAATGAACAACAATTGGCTTTCTTTCCCTCTCTCACCTTCTAATTCTTCCTTACCTGCAAATGATCTTCAAGCAACTCAATATCATCACTTTCCTCTTGGATTAGTCAATGAAAACATGGAAAACCCTTTTCAAAATCATGGTATAGTATTCTTATTCCTCACACTTAAAGTTAAACCTATGTTTGTGTTTCATGTCTTTTTTAATAATAAAATAAACTATGTTTGTGTGGTGGTATTTGGATTGAATGAACAGATTGGAATCTGATGAACACACATGGCAACAATGAAGTACCAAAGGTTGCTGGATTTTCTCGGTGTATGCAAGTCTGAAAATCACTCAGATCTTGCTGCACATAATGAAATTCAGTCAAATGATTCAGATAACTAT
This sequence comes from Vicia villosa, assembly GCF_029867415.1. Classification (NCBI taxonomy): domain Eukaryota; kingdom Viridiplantae; phylum Streptophyta; class Magnoliopsida; order Fabales; family Fabaceae; genus Vicia; species Vicia villosa. The sequence continues at coordinate 112,409,665 of NC_081184.1, forward strand.
CTGTTCACAAATTGCAATAGTCTCATGCCAATGCAAAACCAAATGATAACAACTTGCACTAATGAGTATCAAGAAAAGGGTGGTAACAGTAACTTGCAATCTTTGACATTATCCATGGGAAGTGGTAAGGATTCAACATGTGAAACTAGTGCTAGTGGTGGACAACAATAGTACAAACACAGTTGAAGTAGCGGTTCCTAATAGAACTTCAGAAACCTTTGGTCAAAGAACTTCGATATATCGTGGTGTAACAAAGTAAGAAAGTTTAACTATCTATATATTTCTTTTAAATCCATTTTATATTTTTTCTCTAATGTACAAAATATCTATCTATTATATCTATAATTTTATAGACATAGATGGACCGGAAGGTATGAAGCTCATCTTTGGGATAACAGTTGTAGAAGGGAAGGGACAATCAAGGAAAGGTCGTCAAGGTAAAGTTTAAATATCATAACTCTAGGGTTTTGTTTTTGTATTTTTTATAACATGTTTTTAAACAAACTATTTTGAAGTTTGTTTTGGATTTTTACTAACACATTTCTCTTGTCATGTTTTGCTTCGGTTTCCTCTCGACTTTTCTTCAGTCTATTTAGGTAAGTGTTTCGTTTCAGATAGATCTTCAACTTCAACTCTCTTTCTATTTCTCTGGTCTCTAGAGTTAATTTTTTGTTTGAATTTATTGGTAGGTGGATATGACAAAGAAGAGAAAGCTGCTAGATCTTATGATTTAGCTGCACTTAAGTATTGGGGGACATCACCACTACTAACTTTCCAGTAATTTGGCTTCTGTTTATTATTTTATCAACTCACCATCATCTCAAATAGTTTAGATGATTTATTATATGTCATTTTTGCAGGTTAGTAACTATGAGAAGGAAATAGATGAAATGAAGCACATGACAAGACAAGAATTTGTAGCCTCTATTAGAAGGTGAAATATAGCATGCATAGTTTTATGTTCTAGTTATGCTGAAACCTTAGATATATGTGGTAAAATGCAAATAAATGTGACTAATGCAAATAAACCCTAAACACTGCATTATGCAAAACAAGTATTTAACTTTCAATTTACAAATATAAGTTATTTTGGTAGGATATGATGAACTTATAGTGTTGCTGCTCGTTTTCATATTCAATTATAATTATATTACAGGAAAAGCAGTGGCTTCTCAAGGGGTGCTTCAATGTACCGTGGAGTTACAAGGTGCAAAATGTGACAAAAAAATTTCTTAAATTTTCCTCTAATTCTATGTATTCTTTTCCTTTCTTTCTACTAAATATATTAATCTTTTTTTTAGGCATCACCAACATGGAAGATGGCAAGCAAGGATCGGCAGAGTGGCCGGAAACAAAGATCTTTACTTGGGAACTTTCAGTAAGCCAAAAATGTTTCATGAAATTTAACTCATAATCACAATCTTTATCATCATTTTAATTTTCTTTCATGTCGGTTTCAACCAATGATAATAATTTGTACTAAAAGTCATACATTTTTCTCTCATGACAGGCACAGAAGAAGAGGCTGCAGAAGCATATGACATAGCAGCAATAAAATTCAGAGGACTCAACGCTGTAACTAACTTCGACATGACTCGTTACGACGTGAAAGCCATTCTCGAAAGCAACACGCTTCCGATCGGAGGAGGTGCTGCAAAAAGACTAAAAGAAGCGCAAGCTCTAGAAACTTCCAGAAAACGTGAAGAGCTGATTGCGCTCAACTCATCGTCTTTCCAGTAAGGAGCATCAAGCTCGAGTAACGCAAGGCATCAACCTTACCCTCTCGCGCATTATCAATATCCGTTTGAACCAACCATCCCAACCTTTGTTAACCTTACAAAACAACCATGATAGCATCTCTCAATTCTCTCAACACCAAGGCGGCGGTGGTTATTTCCATACACAGCTTGAGTTGCACCAACAACAACAACAGAACCAACAAACGTCTCAGATTAATAATATCGGTTCGTTCTACAACGGTTATTTTCAGAGTCATCATCCTGGTCT
>NC_081184.1:112411771-112501988 GCF_029867415.1 Vicia villosa
GAAGTCGAATTTGCCGCTCCTGATCCTGAACCTTGTGGGGGATCTTGATCACCCCCTGCACTGGCCGTAACGACCATTTTCCTGTTGTACCTTCGTTTGGGAATCGGTTGTGCACTGTTCTTTAATTTACCGTTCCTAAGGTTCATACAAGATCTTGATATTGTCTAGACAAAAATAAAGCAATTGATTAAAACAATCTGCTTGACACTGTCCCACTGGGCGTGCCAATTTGTTTACGGTGATTTCCGGTAAACAACCGCTAGTCTTCCAAACTATAATAAATATGATTTGGCTACTCGCAGGATCGACTAGATTGATCCTAGGACACATAGTCAAGAAGATTGTCATCAACGTTCATTCGAACCATATTCATTATTTATCTTCTTCAATAAGCGTTGTTCAATTAAAGAACAAATAGTCTTGAAAATCACTTTGTTATATATAAATGTGACTTCAGCGAAAAGATAAGTAACATAACATAGAAAATTAAAAGGACTATTGAAACGTAAAGAATCTTAAACTGCAGAAATGTAAAAGACTTTGAAAGTAAATAACATGAAAGTAATTCGAAAGTAAATGACATTAAAGTAAAGATACAGAAATGTAAATGGCAAGAAGTAAACGAAATGCAGTAATTCTGGAAGATATTTAAAAACAAAAGATAATACCCATGTATTAAAATGGTGGTGTTATACGTACATTTTCTCAGCGAACTCTTTCTCTTAACGCTTGATACTTGAGTAAATATGTGAGTGATTTGTACAAAATGAACACACAGAATCCTAACATTAAGACTCCTATTTATACTAGTTTCGACCTTAACGGTCCTATACTAATCTGCTGCCACGTTTCTCATAAGAACTTCTAGTGATGTCATCTGTTACTTGGACAGTTACGAAACCGTCTTTGAATTTCAAATCTTCCCGCCTAAGTCTGTCTTCGACGCGTGGCAGTGTATTAAACAAACACTACGAAAAAAAAACACGCTAAGTAGTAATACTTGAATATATTTATAAATTTGTCTAAGTCCCCGAAGACACATACTTTTCACTAGCTTTCAGTATTCATTATCTTCATAGCGAACTTAGAAATCTTTACTCTCGAAGCATGACCATCAGTAGCCATTCTTTTATTTTTAAGGGATGGCCATCAGTAACCATCTTTCCTTCGATTTTCTACTTCTTCGAAGGATAAATACTACAAAACGAAATCTTTAGCTAACACCCACCCCTTTGGTTTCTTAGGCACCATGTGCGTTTCCAAAAACACTCATGCTTTCGGAGATACATCTCCAGACGCACCTTTTTTTTATTCCGTAAGTGCATCTACGGAAGCTTTCCTGTTATGTATCTTCAGAATCATTTTTTAATAAACTTGTGCCAGACTCTTCTTCTCCCTCATTCTCAAACTTTTCCATCTTCCCCCCTTCAAACTCTCTCAGACCTCAAAACTCAATTTCCCACCAAACCTGCTTTTTTCTCTTAAGTTCGACAGGGAGCATCAACTTCAACGATTAACACACTCCAAATCATTCAAAGATCAATATAATCAGTAAGGTTTTGAGTTTTTGGGGTATTTTTGAGTATTTTTCGTAAAAGAGTTAGAATATACTTTTAGGTGTAAGATGCTAAGATAGTTTTAGAAACCTAGTTTAGAGACAATGCATGTATTATTTGTTGTATATAACGGACGACCAGGACCTCAAAATTTTTATTTTGAAAGGTTCTAGAAGCAATTGTTGCATCTAAAGAGTTGCAAAAGGTTCCAGAGGTGCATCTACGGAACAAGTTAACGTTAGGGTAGTTTCGCATATGCAGCTCCGGAATGATCCAGATGTTATGTGTACGGGGTACATCCGTAGATGTATCTACAGAACCTTTCCTTATGTAGTTATGTTCAAATCCGGAGTCAAGAATTTTTTTCTTTTGTTTTTATAATTTATTTGTATCTAATTCAAATTTATTTGTTGAACCTTGCAAACCTTATGGTTGATAGGAGGGACCAACTCATACATGACAGGGTTGCACAACATGCATCTGTGCGACGTGCACAGAGCCAGATAGTGGCAGAGGGAGCCGGTGCCTCTGTTCCAGTAGAGGCCACAGTTGAGTCTACGCTACAGCCTACTCCGTAGCCTAGTGCACATGCCCCGTTCATTTCCACTTTTTCATCCCGGAGGCCTCGGGATGACAACGAGGGTACATCACAGGCCCCGTCCTCCCGCAGACCTCGTCAGGATAGGTCTGTGCCACTTACTGCTAATTGTAGCAACCTGCCCTAAAAATACAGACTTAGAGTCGCCACCTATTCTGAAGGGCGAATAGGAAACCCTACGCAGTTAAGAGATTCGGGGTAAGTTATTATAATCAGGTCGAGGGAAGGTGTTAGGCACCCTCAACCCTTTCCTAAGGTTTGTATCTAAGGTTAAGGCTTATGGCTAAAAGTTAAGGTTAATAGCTAAAGAAGTGAATAGGGGAAAAATTGAGATTTTAAGGAAGGGGACTCGCCTTGGTTATCCAAGTGCCTACGTATCTCCTTATGGAGAATCAGAGTCAACGTAGTTCGGGCACAGGGTTGTACGCCTTAGAATTGATTATGGAGGTGTTTGAAGGCTTTTTTAATGGCCTATCGTAGTTTTGAATTTGATTTGAAAGGCATTTTGAGTTGCCTGATTGAGAAGGATGAAAATCCGTAGTATCGTGGTTTAGTGTTTTTTTAGATGTTTTGGGCGTACAACCCTGATTTGATATGTCACCGTTAGATGCGATGACCTATAGATTTGGTCAGTATAGCTAACGGATTAAGGGGCATTGCTGGTTACTCAGATCGATAGATTGATCGTCGCGGGCAGCAAATTAAATGTGTTTTGAATTTTATGTATTTTTTATCTCTCGTCTAATGCGACTAATAGCTTTAGTCGGGTCGATGAGAGAATTAGTAAGAATTAATCGAATTAATATTTTTGCCAAATGGCAATGGGATTGGGCAAACCCTAATGTATTCGTAAATCTTCTTAGGATTTTTGTGATTTATATCAATTATAATTAATTAAATCAATTAAGTCGAATAATCGAAATAACCGAATAAATAATTCTAAACCCCTAATTATAACCCTAATCCTAATTTAATTATATTATTAATTTAATTTAACAATCCAACTATATACCATAAGAATATATTAATCTAATTAACCATTAAACAAATAAATAAATGAAACAATTAAGAAAACCTGGGGAGCAATCTTATGCTGCTAGCCTTTGAAGTCCCATGGTACACCAGCGTTTCCTGAGCCTTTTGATTCATCTTGACGTTGATCCTTTGGCTGAAGATTGAGGGTGTATTGTGAACTTGCGCCGGTGGGATGCGTTGGATCTACAGTTGGAACTTATCAAAGAAACAAATCAAAATGATATGCAGGGAGTGGGGATCTACACTCACTCCACTGGGCCACGTTTGCTTCTTTGCTAGTGGTACACACATAAAACAAAATATAAGAAAATATAATTGCCCAAAATTCAAAAGAAAACATCCGCGCGTGCAGACTTCGTCTTCCTCGTGGGGGAGGATCTTTTGCCCACGGTTTCTTCACTCTTTCGCTACGGATTTGCACCGTGGCCATACCTGCAATCCTTCAATCCGCGTTGTAAACCCAAATAAATCTCACATAAGAACCCAGATCATATAAACATTACCCCATGAACACAAAAACATCATTAATTTCTGTCAATTTGGCTTCTATCTGTGTGGCCCCAAATTGGTACTCATGAACCCTAGCTATGGCATATCACGGTACCTGTGCTTAAAACAAAATTGAGTTATCCAGAACACTTCTAAACTTCAAGGTGAACACGAATATGTTACCAAAATCAATTTATAATGCGCGTATGATGTAAATCGAAATCAAAATTTGGTCCAAACCAATGATATTGGTGTCACGATTCTGGACAGTATTGGAGACTTGTAATGGTCCAGAAAGATTCAGAGAATATCGAGGAACTCCTCTGAATCCTTGGGATGGCTCGAATTTGATTGAAACTTTGTCTGCTCTATCACCCTCATTCACGATTTTTTTTAGCGAAGTTGTGAAGCTTTGACCGAATTCCCTTGGCTGCCAACCCCTAATGCATTGCAATAGATCACATATATATAGTAGAGCAAATTAGGTCACCAATTTGGATCAAATATTCATGGAATCAAAGATTGAGATTTATTGCCATATTTGCTTTGATGTTTCTGTTTGTAGTGAGCTTGCAAATCTACTCCCTTTGCCTATGAAAACGTGGACCAGCTTGTTTGATTCTCTTTCTTTTTTTTGTAATCTGATAATAATAATTAAAATACTAATAACAAATAAACATAACAAACCTTATATTAATAATAATTCTGATGATATTAATAATGAAAATAGTAATTGATAATAGGTAATCAAACAATACTCCTAATAATTAGCCCTTTAATAATAATAAAAATACTTCTAATTAGAATCAATATAAAATCCTAATAAAAATGATTAGATTAATAAAGTTAATAATAATACTAGTTAACAATGACACTAATTAATAATTAATATTAACAATCACGATAATTAGCAGTAATATATTAATGATACTAATCTAATCATTAACAGTAGAAATAATAATACTAACACTAATAGTTAGTGGTTATTTGTTAAAAAAAGGATTAAACGATGGGGAACAAATGGGCCCAAAATAAATTGGATTTCCATGTTTGCTATTCACACCTCAATTTTATTTTAAACAATTTATAAGGGAATTTTATAAGAGATCGAGTTTAATAATAGATATATTAAACCCTATGGCTCTTAATTTTTAACACCCTTAATAAATTAAAAGATGTGAATTAGATCGGGCAAATTTTGGGGTATGACACTAATGATATTTCTCTGGTGCCACCTCTAGATGGTGATGACCCACTGCATCAGGATGCGGATGAGGGTTACGCAGGGGTCCCTCTGATACGTCGCTGCTGATAGGATATGCCGACCATACTTCCAGACATGTCGAGGATGGAGAGGTAACATTGCTCGAATTAATTCTTTATTTTTTCATTGGAAATTTATTATTTGTAACATTAGTTGTTATTAACATTGTTTTCATTGGGAATTTTCAGAAGAGTCCTCCCCAAAAGTTCTATAACCATGGCCGAAAGATATTATCTTAGGAGCAGCCACAGGAGGCGTGGTTCCAGGATGTCCTTGCTTCCTCTGGTCTGAAGGACCTTTGTAAGATTAGTTATAGCTTGATCCACAACAGGATGTTGATGGCATTTGCAGAGAGATGGCACCGTGAGACGTGTTCTTCCATCTACCTCATGGGGAGATCACTATTACATTGGACGGTGTCTCATGTATATTGCATATACCTATCACGGGTGCCTCCTCTGTCATAGTAGGATGACGAAAGAGGATGCGAGATAGCTTCTGGTTGAGGAGTTTGGGGTTGATCCATTAGGTGCGCTTGAGGAGGTGGAAAATACCCCCGACACTCACATGAGGTTTTCCTTCTCGTTACGGAGATTTAGTGAGGTGCTAGATGAGGCACGATAGGCTGATGGTGATCCAGCTGAGGTGGAGATACACAGACAGCGTGTGCTAAGGTGTTTCTTTTTATTTTTAACCGACACTCAGCTGTTTGTGGACACGAGCTCCACGTATACCGATATCGTTTAGCTCACGTACTTTTTGGATCCCGCGCGGATCCATGAGTACAACTGGAGGCGGCTACTCTAGCGTACACCTATTCGAGGCTGGGAGAGGAATGCATATGGAAGACTAGGACTGTCGCAGGAAGCTGTTCACTATTTGTGGTAACAATCTTATATCCTTTTATTTTTTTCACTACTTTTCATTCTATTTTCGTGATAATGTTTGATCCCGATGTTTTTTATTTTCATTTCAGGGGTGGATATTCCAGCACTTCCTGATGATAGTTAGATGGGGATCTATGCAGGAGTACATCGAGGACTGGCCACATGCTCGTGCCTTCATCCCCATGAGAGGGAACTAGGCGGTGGACCCTTACAGAGTCTATCTGGATCACATGGCTGCTGAGGACACCCACTACGACGTATATGTTGCCCACCGTTTGATGACAATGCACTATTCTTTGCATGGTTGGCATATAGTTTGACCATCACTATTCCATATCTTTTGGAGTGCGTCATGCGGCAGTTCGGCTACTGTCAGACGATACCCTGTCACCCTTCTGTCTCCGCTCCTCTTGGCTTGACCCGTAGGCAGTTAGATGAGATATTTGCTGACTATTAGAACCACATGGTTTCGGACGAGGCTCAGGTGACCAGAGAAGAAAGAGACTGAAGTTGCGCTGATGGGTACATCACGTCGCTCTTCACTATGTCACACCCCTACATGGTCTCCACTACAGAGGGATCACCGTCCAGACCAGATCATTAGGAGATATTACAGGAGCAGCAGTTTCAGTTGGACCACATTGATGATGTGTTACCTCGCTGTCGTCAGATAGTTGAGATAGGGCAGACAAGTATTAAGGGAGGTTTCTTCTCTAAGGGGTCTGGTGCCAGGCGTATACTGGATGATATTATCGAGGTGGTACATGGGGAACTTGTGTACCGCAGACATCGCGCCAGGACGGGTGTGATAGTAGACGGTAGAGGTAGAGGAGACGACAAAGGAAGTGGTGGGCGCAGAGGAGGCGCTAGAGGCAGAGGAGAGGATGCATATGTTTTCCAGCACACACTAGCGTGATCGTGCTGATTATTTTGATGTTTATATTTTGATGACATTGATTTTACTTTTTTTTTATGATGTTTATGACAGATTATGTCTATTTTGATGATGTACATGCTGATGTACTATATAAGATTGAGTAGACATATCACTATTTTGATGTATTATTTTGTTGCACAAAAAAATTGAAATCAGATAGAGAAATATAACTGGTTTAAAATATAGCATAATATTTCGGAGCTACATCTACGGAACATCCTGGTGTTGAGACGTTCCAGAGCTACACCTACAAAAGGTTTCCTGACCGAATTAAAATAAAATTTTCCCATTGTTTACTATGTTTAAGATGCTTCCGCAGATGTAGTTTCAGAAAAAAATAAATTCTGGAAAAAATTGGTACTTTCTGATATGTATCTCCAGAAGCAAAGCAGGGGAGACATTAATGTAATTGCGTTAGGTGCCTATGAATATCAAAGGATGAATTAAGAATTTGCCTTTATGATCACACAGGTGCGTGAGCACCACCAAGGACGGAAAAAGTAATGTCCCAACACAAATACAACTTCAATACTCACACTTAGGGCTGGACAAAAGATGCCGAACTGTTAAAATCCGACCGGTCCGAATGCAATTTTACTGTTCGGGTCGGGCCACATCGGATTGTCGGATTTATCGGATGGTTGATTCGGATTTTAGTGGGCTACTTCGGTTCGATTCGGTTGAAAATGTTAGGCCCATCGGTGACCGAAACCGACCGAGCCCAGCTATTACTTATTAAAAGTACTAGGGTTTCAGAATACAACTCAATTTCTCACATTCATTTTTCTTCTTCTTCATCTAGCGCCGCCCCCTCTCCTCTCATCTGTTGAACTTCAACCTTCACAATATTGAATCTTCAATGTTTTCATCATCTATGCCTTCATCTCTACTGCTCTATCTCTTTCTCAATATCACCCTTACTAATATATTAGTTTTGAAACGCAAACCCTAACCCCCAAATCCAGAAAAAGATCACAATGAAAGCTTCTTGTTATAGAATCCTTCAGGAAAACAATACATATATTTATTTATGTCTTTTTTTGTTCGTAGTTCTCGATCTGGTTTGCATTCTACACTCGGTTGGAACATTTGAAGAACATCTTCCTAATGTTTGTCTAAAAGGTATAATATGTTTTGATTTGTTAATCTCATAGATACTATTTTGTTATGGTTTGATTTGTTTCACTAACATTTATTTTATGATTTTTATAGCTACCTCTTTCATTGAGGTGTCTATACCTCGTTGCTATGTTGAATCAGAACCTTCTTATTATAGAGGAGGTTAGTTTAGTGTTGTTGATTGATTCTTTTTGTTCAGATCGGCATTGCCTTTGTATTTTTGTTCATTTGTTTATCATTGTTGAATGGATAAATGGTTTCTTAGATGTTGGTGGTTAACTCTATTGTGAAGTTGAATGGAATGTCTTTTATTTTTTGTTGAGATTCATAGATCTGTGTACTCAATTAGAAATATAGTTAACTTAATAGTTTCTTGTTGTGAAAATATTGTGACCCAAGCACTTTGTAAAATGAAGTGGGATTGAGCAAAAATAAGTTTTGAAATTTTATTCTAAATGTTTATTTTGAATTTTGATTCAGTTCCACTTTAAAGTCATTGTTCTTGTTTCGTATTGTTAGATTCAAAATTTTCAGCTGAAAGGCAGATAGGAGAGACATCACTGCATGAAGCAAGCTCTATATCTCATCTGATTTTCATATTGGTAACTCACTGGCTCTTTTGTTTTTTGTGGTTGATGAGCAAGTGACTTCACATATTTGTTGCAAGATTTTATATTTATTTTAACTTTTAGTTAGCTAGTTTTGATTCCAAGTTGGTTTTGATAGTTATTTATTTTGATTGTAGGTGTGTGTAAGACCAAAATAATAGAGAAATCCATCTCTATATTGTTGAAAGCTGGTTTTGAAATAACACAGTTCAGGTTGGTGGTAATAATTTTCTGGTTGTTTTGATTTTTAAAGTCCTACACATTAACCTCACTCTTTGATTGCAGATTCATGAAATTCATCGTTCTTGACCATGGGAAGACAATGGGAATGCATAATATGAAAACAGAATGAGAGTAGAATGAGAGTTGAAAGTGCTCTTTCAACTCACTAATTTGATTTAATGCAGGGCAATTTGTTATGCTCCTGGATTTAATGTTGTGAATTGGACAATTTGTTATTTTACAATGTTTAGGTGAAGTATGTGAATGTTCATGCTACATCTACACTTGCTGGTGATTTAGCTAAGGTTAATACAATCAAAAAGGTTTTTAAGAATACATCAGAATTGAGACTAAGGTAAGAAATTTATTTACTTAAAAGTTTTAGAACCCAAACAACTTCCTGTTATTGATCTTGAAGCTTATTTATAGTTTCTTTCTTTTTTCAGTCAATGATTGGCCATTGTCTTGGTGGTTTAGAAGCTATAGCAACTATCTAAGCACTAACTACTGGCTGGTTGCATACGATCATTAACCAAGATGTACTCTCTTAGCCTAAAAACTCATCTTATTAATCAATCGTTAGACGAAAAACTGACTATCACACAATCTTAATGAATAATAAATCTGATGGCTATTTTTCATTTTTCTGCAGAATTTGAAAGAGGATGTTACAATTGTTACTGTACCTAATTTTTAGAAAAAACATGAAGTTGGTGTTGGTAAGTAGGTTATTGTTTTGGTGTGAAATTTTGAATATTGATTAACATGAAAAAAAACTATGTTATTGACATTTATTTATTATCTTTTTTTGCAGCAATCTCCCAATTCATTTGGATTTGGTGGACACAATTTTTAACATTTCTGGATGCAGTGAATATGGAAAATTAGTTTATGCGGACTTTATGCAGTGAATATGGAACATTAGTTTATATGGACTTTATCTAAGGAATTAGAAACATCTCATTGATATGAGTGGATATGAAAACATCTCATTTAATTTAGTGGGTATCATGTTCCAACAATAACTTAGAAGGATGAATTAAGCTAGCTCAATAATCCTTAATAAACTTTAAAAGGATGAACTAAAATTGCTAAAAATAGCCCTTTATATTAGTGCAAATAAATAAATACTTTTTTAATAAAATAATCAATATTTTTTGTATAAAAATTAGTTAATTTTGTCATTTTAAAATTTAAATAACATTCACGTTGAAATTGAGTTTGAAGAAATTTGACTGGGCAATAACTTGATTGTAAATAAGAATTTTTTTTAAAAACAAAACTAGAAAAAAAGCTATTGGATTTATTATTGGGTTAGATTTATTGGCCCAACAGTAAATGGGATCCGAACTAATCCGCTCCAGTTACCAGATTCGTTTAAACCCGAATCCGAAAAAACCCAATTTTTAATAGGGTCGAAATTGGGCTTATATGTATCACCCGAGGGTTGGGCCGGATTGGGGTTTTGGGCCCGAACCGACCCGAACCAATGTCCACCCCTACTCACACTTACACCAGGGTGAGTCTGGATCCAACTCTCACATTATAGTACTTAATTCAGCTTAAATATTAAATTAAATGTGTTTGGATCTTATCTCTAAAAATTAATTTAAATTGTGAGATTGTCCTCACATATTTATACATTAAATAGTTCGAAAATATAAATAAAGTGAAATTTGAAACAAACTACAAACAATACAAAGTCAATTTTAATACAAATAAATTGTCGTTTTTTTACTGAGTGCAGTCGGTGACCAGAAAGAGCATGATACACTGTGCTTTCTTGAAAAAGGTTTGAATACCATGATTTCTGGAAAAGGAGGTGTACGTAAGTAATAATCCCAAACACAAACAACAATAGCCGAAAAAGAGATGGTGGAAAAAGCTGTTTGGCCCAAATCTATTTTTATATTACTTAAATTTCTATAAAAAAACGCTAATCACTTCTTTAGTTAATTTATAATTAAAATATTATCCTCCAAAATAGTAATTTTAATATTATCATTTTTACTAAAATATAAAATAAGAAACTGAATAACTTCAATTTAACTTTTTTTTAATGTTTTTGTCACGTCACTAAAATGATGGTTCTTGATCTTTAAATACTAAAATCCTAATTTTTATTATTTAAATAATACAACCCTCAATAATTAATATACTCAAGTTACAAAATTTCACTTTATTTTCTCTTTTTCTCTTTTATTGTTGATACAAATATATTTATAAATGGGAAAAATGTATGTTGATACAAATAATTTTATAAATGAAAAATGTGTATTATTGAACAAAAATTTACTAACACGAGAAAAAAATGTATTGTTGAAATAAATATTTTTATAAACGGAAAAAAAGTCTAAAGTTAATAGAAATATTTTTATAAATGAAAAAAATATATATTGTTGATACAACTTTTTTTTTATAAACGTACAAAATTATATAATGATACAAATATTTATATAAATGACAAATTATATCTATTTTTGTTTACTAATTCCTATTAAATTTCAATTTTACTACTCTTCCTTTTTGTATATGTATATTTTTCTCTGCAAATTTGTTGCTTTTGCCCAAAAATTTAAATTAATAGGTGTGTTCATGAAACGAGTAAAAACATTCTCATTCTCATGATAAAAGCCCTCCCAAAGGCTCTGACTGGTTAGACTTGAAAACTATTCTCTTATTTTTTTAATTTCTAAAAATTTTTTATCATCAAATTTTAAAAATATTTAAAAATATTTAATCATAATATCCCCTTGATTTTCTTTGATCTTTTAAATATTTTTTACAAATGTCATTGATAAATTTTTTAAATATTATTAAGTTTAGTAAATTTGTTTTCATTTTTGTGGTACAGAGTTCCAATCTTATATTAAATTATACTCCTTATTATTAGAGGTATCACTTTCTTATTTAAAAGATTTCTTTTTTTACATATTGATTTTAAATTATAGAAAGAAATAATAATGCCATTGAGATGAGAAAGAAAATGAACTATTACAGTAATATCAAATTCTACTGAAACTTTAGTAGCTATCATAATAGGTCAGAGAATTTTACAAAATCATTATCTGTCCTAACAGTAACGTTGGGGCAAGAAACACACTTTTTGAGGTGTGTGGGCAGGAGCAACAGTATGCTGCTATATACGGAAAAAAAATCTATTATTGATCTAAATATTTTTATATACGAAAATTTATTATTGATACAAATATTTTTGTAAACGATGCCTAAACAAAAATAATATTTATATACGGAAAAAAATCTATTATTGATCTAAATATTTTTATATACAAAAATCTATTATTGATCTAAATATTTTTATATATAAAAAATGATATTTATGATCCAAATATTTTAAATTAAAAAAATGGTATACGGAAAAAATTATTGATCTAAATATTTTTATATACGAAACTTTACTAATGATCCAGATATTTTTGTAAACAATACTTAGGGATGTCAACGGGACAGGAAATATCCGGAGGATGCTTTCCCGCTTTCCGCCCCGCCCCAAATTTATTTCTCATCCTCGTCCCTAATTCCCGCCGCAGGGGAATATATTTCCCCTCATCCCTATCCCAACAGGTCCCACAGATATCCACAGAGATCGAATTTTAAGAAAATTTATATACTATTATGGCACTAGTATTCTGTTAAACACATATATTTTACATCTTTTTAAAAAAATAAAAATAAAAATACATCTTGCATCAATAATAAAAAAAAAAAAACAAAAGAACTTGACGTAGAACTTGTTGCTACCATGTTTCCGTTAATTTACTACCGCAGTACCGCTGTCATTCAACACAAGTGGTTGATTATGCGTGACAAATATATAACTATTAATGACTCTTCATTTTCTAATACGTTAATAGTTAATATTTTTTATGTAAAATTATATAATTATATATTATATAATATATAAAGTATAAAATTAAATAATATGGTCGGAGTCGGGGAATCTACGTGACGGAAGATACTTTCCCAATTCCTGCTCCAAAGTGTTATCAGGGAAACTTTTCCCTCCATCTCCGTCTCCGCAGGAGAAAAATTCTTCAACTTCGATGCTCCGAACAGATAATCTCCACAGAATTTCCATTAACATATGCAAATTAACATCCCTAACCATACCTAAACAAAAAATAATATTTATATACGGAAAAAATTTATTATTGATCTAAATATTTTTATATACTAAAAATGGTATTTATGATTTTAAAATGGTATATAGAAAAAAATTTATTATTGATCTAAATATTTTTATACACGAAAAAATCTATTGATCGATCAATTTTTTTTGTTTAACCTTTTATTTAAAATAAATATATTATGTAATATAATGTGCATACCAAATCAGAGCCCGTGCATATGGAAGTGTATGCTACTTTCACATAAAGATAAAGAAAATAAATCTCATTTTAATTTCAATATCATTATAATATATATATATATATTAAAAGAAATATGGGGTGTATAGGTTTCTCTCATCATTAAATAAGTTGTGTTTCAAAACATATTCCCTCCTTTTTTTATTATAAATAAATTTTAACTTTTTAATTTATTGAATAAATAATACATCTATCTATATTTAGTCTAAATATATTTTTTATTGAATAAATATAAAATGTCAAATTTAATGACACATATTTATATTTAAGGGATAATAGCTATTTTGTCCCCTGTCATATGGGCGAGGTTTGAAAAACGCCCCTGTAAAAAAAAAAAGTGTCTCCCATGAGTATTGAACCCACGTATTAGTAATTGCAAGGGGGCACCACCAACCACTAGGCTATTTTACCTTTGTTGTTCTAATCTTGCATTAAAGTATATATATTATAATAATTTCTGAAAACATGTTTATTAAGTATTTATTTAGGTCCTTATGTTTTAATATTATTGTTAATCAATGGTAATGTTTTATTAATCAATATATTAACGTTAATATATTTATTTAGGTTATGAATTTTTAATATATGTTTTATTATTATTATTATTAATTTAACATTAATATATTACATGAATTGCATATTTACCGTTAATATTTAAAATATTGTACATAATATTTAAAAAATATTAAATATCATTGATATTTAAAAACGTTAATATTTAAATAACTTTAAATATTTAGATTATTAATTAAAAATAACGTTAATAAATTAGTTTAAAAGCTACATTATTTTTTTAAAACATAGCCTATGAAACATGACTAACAGTATATTTTAAAACATAGCTTATAAAATATAACTAAATTAATTTGGTTCAGTATTTTTTAAATTAGTTTATAAAACATGACTAAATTAAATTTTTTTATGTAATTAAAAATAAACCAAATTAAAACCAAATTAAAATAATTTAAATTAAAACTAAATTAATTTATATTTTATAATTTAATTAATTTTAACAATAAAATAAATATTAATTATAACAGTATTAATTAATAATAATGTTAACTAATATTAACTAATAACTATAATATAATTATTATATTTTAACTGATATATTTTATAATTTAATTAACTAATATATTAACTAATTTATTAAAAAATATTTTAGTAGATAAATATATTAACGTTAATATTTTACAAAAGTAAAATAGAACAACAAAAGTAACTAATATTTGACAAAAGTAAAGTAGATAAATACAACTTAATGTAAGAATATGACAAGAAAAGTAAAATGGCCTAGTGGTTGGTGGTACCCCCTTGCAATTACTAAGACATGGGTTCCCATGGAAAAAAAAATTTTAGCTTTAATATTTGATATTTTAACAACTAAACAATAAAATAATAATAAAACATGCCACATTGAATTAAAATAAATAAAAGTTCCAACTAAGCCTGCCACGTCATTAAAAGTTATTTAAAAAATAAAAAATTCCAAGTAAGTCTGCCACGTCATTAAAAGTTATAAAAAATAATAAAAAAATTCCAACTAAGCCCGCCACGTTATTAAAAATAATTTAAAAAAATAAAAAAATAAAAAATATGGTTGCCACGTCATTAATTTTGATGATTAAATTTCTTGAAGGGGGAAAACAGAGGAATCTTCATATGTTAGGGGCGAATCCAAACTTTTTTTTTACAGGGGGCGTTTTTCAAACCTCGCCCATATGGCAGGGGGTAAAATTGCTATTATCCCTATATTTAATAAATATTTACATTTCAGACATTCTCATTTACTTTCATTAATTTTTTAAAACAATTCTCTTAATATATAATTTATGTTTTAGCACCCAACAATTTTCTCTGCGACTGCATAAAACGCAATGATTTAAACATATTAAATATAACAAAACACAAACATATAATCATCATATTCAAACTTCTTATTGGAAGTGGGTAAATATAAAAAAGAATTTGTTGTTTTACCATATAATCCCATAGAAAATCATAATATTACCCACCACAAGGTCACATGTGTGCATGTGGGACTCTCATTGCTTATATTCTCCTGCCCCGACATGGTCGGCAATACCATTATCATAATTCATAACCCAAAAAACATCTCTATCATCCAAGAACACACTTGGGCACACACACTAATAATTTTATATGACACTGAAAAAATACCACGTCACATGAATTGAGGTTAAAACCAATGTGTGTTAGGTTTATTTGGAGAAATAGACCTCTCAAATGAATCTCTCTTATCTCGAGGAAAAGTCAAAGTTTGACTTCATAATTATCATGTAGTATAGTATGATAACTTTAGTACGAAAAAACTTTGGTGTATTTATGGGTTGTTTCTCAATTATTCACAGATTTTTCGATGGTCTGAATGCATGCTGTATAAGAGTTACAGGACAAGTATATGGTCCCCAAATGAAACATCGTATGCCCTTCTTTTTTACTGCTGTCTGTCAATCAAATATTTCTTAGAATATCACACGAGTAGGTCGGTCGTTCTTGTTAGAACACAGATTTGTGTTGAAAAGATTATGCGCAGCAATAAGAGTTGGGAGAGAGTAAGGTAATAGAGAAAAGTCTCAAAGCTTCTATTAACAAGTGTAACCAGTTTATTTACATAATGTTGGCTATTTATAAGTGACACACACACACCTGCCAGCTAGGATAACTAACCAATAGTAGCTTAACTAAAACAAAGAAAACTATACAGTTTTGAATTAATCTCAACACTTCCCCTTAATTCATAACTGTTTAGCACTTATAACACCAAGCTTGTTTCTCAAGAACTCAAATCTGTCAAGCTTTAGAGCCTTTGTGAAACCATCTGCTAGCTGCACTTCAGTTGGACAATACTGCACTTCAACCATCCCATTATTTACTTGTTCTCTAATGAAATGGAATCTTGTATCAATGTGTTTACTCCTGCCATGTGAGATTGGATTCTTCGTAAGACTAATAGCCGACTTGTTGTCAATTCTGAGTATGAGAGGCTTCATCACTTCACACCTTAACTCCTTCATTACTGAATTCAGCCACATTGCTTGACATGTTGCAAATGTCCCTGCAATATACTCTGCTTCACAGGATGAGAGTGCAGTCACCTGTTGCTTCTTGGTACACCATGATATGCTAACCTCATTGAACTTGAAGACATAGCCAGAAGTGCTCCTTCTATCTATGATGTCTCCACACCAATCACTATCCGAGTACCCAATTAGTTCATCCCTTTCACTTTTGTTTCCACTTGGGAACAACAAGCCAAACTCCTTTGTGCCTTTTATGTACCTAAGTATCCTTTTAGCAGCCATCAAGTGAGTTTTTCTTGGATCCTGCATGAATTTGCTAATCACACTGACTGAGTAGCATATATCGGGTCTGCTATTGCACAGGTATCTTAGTGAACCAACTATTTGTCTAAACAGTGTTGGATCCACTCTCTCTTCATCACTGCACTCATCAATCTTTGAGTTTGTCTCTGATGGATTTGAGGTTGAGTTGCACTTACTCATTTCAAACTTCTCAAGTAACTCACCAATGTACTTCTGCTGGTGCATCAGTAATCCTGTCTTTGTCTTCATAAATTCCATACCAAGGAAGAATGAGAGTTCACCCAAGTCAGTCATCTCAAATTCAGACTTCAGTTTGTTTTTCACTTTCTCAATGTTTGCTATTTTGCTTCCAGTGATTAGAAGGTCATCCACATATAGGCAGATTATCATGACTTCTTCTTCTTTTGCATTTTTCACATATACACCAAATTCTACTGTGCACTTTGTAAAACCTATTTGAGTTAGGAACTGGTCAATCCTTCTGTTCCAGGCTCGAGGGGCCTGTTTTAAGCCATACAGGGCCTTATGAAGTCTATACACCATTTTCTCCTTGCCTTGTATTTCAAACCCAGGGGGCTGTGACACAAACACAACCTCTTCAAGTGGACCATTTAAGAAGGCTGATTTGACATCTAGATGATGAAGTGACCATCTTCTTTTACAAGCTAGGGCCACTACTAATCTCACAGTTTCAAGCCTCGCAACAGGGGCAAACACCTCATTATAATCTATACCATGTTTTTGCAAGAAGCCTCTAGCTACCAACCTGGCCTTGTGTTTTGAAATTGTTCCATCAGGATTTAATTTCAACTTAAACACCCACTTTACATCTATTTTCTTTTTCTTGTCTGGCAAGTTAACTAGCTCCCATGTGTGATTCTTCTCAATTGAATTGAGCTCATCCACCATGGCCTTCTTCCAAGCATCTATCTTCAATGCTTCTTCATAATTGATAGGTTCAGAGTCAGCTAATAATGCAAAGTGAATAATATCACCTTCATCATTTACTGCATTATCTGAAATTACTTCACAGTCATTCAACCTCCTTGGAGCATGTCTGATTCTTTCAGGTCTCATAGTACCTTCTACCTCTACATGTTCATTTTCATTATTCAGTTCCACTTCTTCATTTTCTGAATCACCTGTATCATCGTTGTCCACTTCTTCATTTTCTGATTCATCACTTGAGTCAGGATAAATGCAATTTTGTTGGTTTTCTCCACTGTACACTGGTTCCTCTTCCCATCTCCACTTTTCAGCTTCATTCACAATCACATCTCTACTGACATGTACCTTTCCAGTTGCAGGGTTATAGAGCTTATAGGCACCTGTGGGGTGATAGCCTATAAGTATCATGATTTCACTTTTATCTTCAAGTTTGCTTCTTCTAGCATCTGGTACATGCTTATAGCACAGGGATCCAAAAACTTTGAAATGCTTCACACTGGGTTTTCTTCCACACCAAGCTTCCTCTGGTACTTTCAATTTCAGCTTCTTTGTAGGACATTTGTTTAGGATGTAAGCAGCTGTAGTTACTGCTTCCCCCCAAAATTTATGTGGTAGATTCTTTTGCTTGATCATACTCCTTGCCATGTTCAGTAAAGTTCTGTTCCTCCTTTCAGCTAATCCATTATGCTGAGGTGTATATGGTGCTGTTACTTCATGCATAATTCCCTGATTGGTGCAGAAAGCTTCAAATTCTTTTGAGGTGTATTCCCCTCCTCCATCAGTTCTTAAGATCTTAATAGACTTGTCACTTTCTTTTTCTATTAAGACTTTGAACTTTCTGAATACCTCTAAAGCCTCACTCTTTAGCTTAATTGTATACAGCCATATCATCCTTGTGAATTCATCAACAAATGTGATAAAGTATCTGCTTCCCCCTAATGAAAACACTTCAAATGGTCCACAGATGTCTGAGTGGACTACTTGCAGTGCCACATTAGCTCTCTTTGGTGCTTCAGGTACAAATGGACCTCTACTTTGCTTACTCTTAACACACACTTCACAGATGGTTTTTCTGACATTCAGTCTTGGCAGGCCATACACCAGTTCTTTAGAATTCAATTCACTAAGACTTCTAAAGTTTAAGTGGCCATACCTTTTGTGCCATAATTCTTCAGCATTTTCACTTACTGCAGCTGACAGACACATCATGTTTTCACTTGATATGTTGCACCTATATGTTCTATTCTTTGACATGTTTGATTTGAGCACCAAGTTCTTCCTTGAATCAAACAGCTTCAGAGAATTACCATCCATGGTTACTGAGAATCCCTTCTCCACTAGTTGACCAATGCTCATGAGATTACACTTCATCTCAGGAACATACATCACATCCTCAATAATGACTCTCTTGCCATTATTTCCTTTAATCACTATATTTCCACTGCCTTCTGCCTCAAGGCAATTGTTGTTAGCAAGTTTGATACTTGTCTTCTTGCTTGTATCAAACTTTGTCAGCCATTCTCTATGTGAGGTCATATGGTTTGAACAACCTGAATCAAGAAACCACTCCTCATTCTTAATTCTTTCATCACTGGTTGTGGCCATCAGCAGCACTGTACCAGATTCATCTCCATGGGCCAAATTTGCTTCTTCAACTGATTCCTTTTTGAACCAACATTCATCAGCAAAATGTCCATGCTTCTCACAGTTGAAGCACTTCACCTTGCTTTTGTCAAAGTCCTTCTTCTTGTTCTGATTTCTGCCAAAGCCTCCTCCTTTTGAAGATTCAGCTTTGTCCTCACCCTTGTTCTTTCCACTCTTGGACCAGCTTGGCTTGCCTTTTCCTTTTCTTCTGAAATCCTTCTGATTTCCTTCTTTCTTGCAGGTCTGAACTTGAAGGGCTTGTTGAATTGATCTCTCAGAACTTCTATCAAACACCAGGAGTTCATGTGCTTCTAGTGAATTTTGCAATTCTTCGATCTTCATTGTTTTCACATCCTTTGCTTCTTGGATAGCTACAACTATGAAATCGAACTTTTGACTCAAAGATCTCAGTACCTTTTCTACTACCATTTGATCTGTAATATTGTCCCCACAGGTTTTCATTTGATTTACAATGGCAATTAGCTTCGAGAAGTAGTCACTTACTTTTTGATCTTCCTCCATCTGCATCATCTCATACTTTCTTCTGTAGGATTGCAGCTTCACTTGTTTCACCTTTTCTCCACCATTGTAATAGCTTTCTAAGATGTCCCACGCTTCTTTGGATCTTGTTGCTTTTGATATCTTCTCGAAGTGTTGATTATCGACATTCTGCTGGATGTAAAACAAGGCTTTACAGTCTTTTTTCTTGGCTTCTTTGAATGCATTTCTCTGTGCATCGGTTGGATTTACCACCAAATCCTCGTAGCCACTCTGCACAATATCACTCACTTCTTGTGCTCCAAACAGAGATCTCATCAGTGCACTCCATCGATCCCAGTTCTTGCTATCAAGAACCAAAATATTTGATCCAAGACCGTTGCTATTCATCTTTTCTGACCATAAGCTATCACTTCACAGTATCCTTGATATCGAAACCAGGCTCTAGATGCCAATTGTTAGAACACAGATTTGTGTTGAAAAGATTATGCGCAGCAATAAGAGTTGGGAGAGAGTAAGGTAATAGAGAAAAGTCTCAAAGCTTCTATTAACAAGTGTAACCAGTTTATTTACATAATGTTGGCTATTTATAAGTGACACACACACACCTGCCAGCTAGGATAACTAACCAATAGTAGCTTAACTAAAACAAAGAAAACTATACAGTTTTGAATTAATCTCAACAGTTCTCTTTTTTTGAATAGTCAACAGTATTTTTTTTTCTTGAGGAAGTCAAATTGATTATTTTTTTAGATGTCGACTTTGGTTGGACTTTACTTTCCTTCAGCAGAGATAAGTTGATTTGTTTTTGGTGTTGCTCCATAGTTTGGGAGCCTCTACCTTGAAAGATTCTTGTGAGGAGTTTTATAATTGAAGTGATTCAAATAAACTTAACGAGCCTTGACAAATCATAACTTTTTAACTTGTTGGGTGTTAACTATATTTATATATTTCTATCACTTTTATTAATCTAGACAAGGGGATGAGGTACAAATTTTAGAGAAGAAATGGTAGAAATTAATTAAAGTTCTTGAAATTTGATTTTTTTTTTAAGGCATCTAAAGGGATTATAAAACATTTTTAAACACATTGTATTGGTGTGATTTATATAAAGAGAATGTGAGATGTTGTAAAAATATTTGAGCAGAAAATAAAGTTGGTTCGAGATACTATTTTTTAACAACTTACTTGTAATCTCTTACAATAACTTTTGGAATTATAATGAATCACAAAGTTGTTTTTTCTCTTAGACTACTCCAATTTGATCGGACAAACAAGTTTATTGTGTACTCATCTTTTATATTTCTCTTGTTTGGTGTGGATTTGCTTACACCGTTTGACAGGTTATTTTGTTATTAGAGGCCATTTATTTTGGTCGCCAATGTTCTTTGTCTCATACATCATTATTCTCAACATAATTAATATTGGTGTTAGATTTTCAACGAGAAAGTCTTGGTGTAGTTAACTCTTTCAATTTCACAACAACTGAAACCCTCCGTAAGGCAAATGGATTAAGTTTACAAGTGAACATCATAGATTCAAAATAGGATATCGAGAAGTTCTTTTGAAGACAATAATTTTAGATTGTGGAAAGTGAATATGCAAGCAAGTTTAACTCAATAAAAGTATATTGAAGCATTGATGGGTGATGCATCAATGCCTTCACACATAGCACAAGCATAGAAGATCAAGATGGTGGATAATGTCAGAAGAGTCATTATCTTGTACCTCATAGATAAAGTTTTAAGGGAAGTTGTCAGGAAGAAGACTGTAATTTAGATATGAGAAAAACTTGAATCATTGTATATGACCAAGTATTTGCCTCACAAAATGTATTTGAAATAACAACTCTACTCATTCAGAATGATACAAAACAAATCTTGTTGTGACTCCGAAAAATCCTCAATTCAAGCTAAGTACAACTCAGCGTCCAAGTAATGAGTTTGAAAGAGCATATATGAATAACATACCATATGCTAATATAGTAGGTTCTTTTATGCATGCTATGATCTGTACTAGGCAAGACATATGCAGTGAGCCTTGTAAGTAGATATATGACCAATCCTAGAAAGGCGCACTGGAAAGCATTGAAGTGGATTCTAAGGTACATAAATGAGTCTGTAAGCAAAGTCTTAATTTATGGTGGAGCCTGTGGTGATGATAGTAAAATAAAAATAGAAGGATACTATTCACTATGCTTGACACGACAATCAGTTGGAAAGCAACGCTTCAGAAGGTTGTTGCCTTATCAACCACTGGAGCAGAATATATTGCCTTCTCTAAAGCTATGAAAGAAGCATTATGGCTTAAAGGTTTTGCCAAGGAGCTGAAACTTCAAGGTCAAGAAATCACTAATAAATGTGACAACCAAAGTGCAATACTGTTGAAGCGGTAAAGCAGCAAGTAAAAGTATGTGTTTTTGTTTTTATTGTCTCCACAGGGATTAGTGCGAGGGAAATAATCTCGTTCAACAATCTCCATGTTTCTGAGCTTGGTTTTGAATGGTTTAAAAGAGTAAAATGTGGAACATAAAATTATGAACAAGAAAATAAATGCATTCCTTAGAGAATAGAGAACTTATCAAGCTTTGGATTTAATCTACCCGTCAAAAACTTAAATTTATCGATCAGTTGTAAGCAACCTAAAATACTCATCAATATCATCATGTATCCCTCACATGAGTGTCCATATATGCAATAGCTACGAGATTTCTACCTCATTGTGTTAATCGACAATGTCTCAACCCATTAAATAACAAGGAGCATTAATAATCGATACCCACTATGTATATTCTCTAAATCTATGTCTAGAATTTAGAACCTAATAAATGTTCATCCTAGATCTAGATTTGATGAGTATATGTCTATAGCAACTCAAATCCAAACATAAAGCAAGTAAACAAGAACAACATCGATAGATATTTTTAAAATAGATATTATACAATTAAATACAAATCCCATTAATGAAAAATACATAGAGAAGAGGGAAGAAGAATCAAACATCTCCCGCGGTGTCAATTGCGTTTGAACCAAAACCCCACTCTGAATCATCAAGATGCAACCTCCATTGTTGTTGTCAAAGCCTGTCTACCAAATAACGAAGTTGATGAAGTTGGGAGAAAAAATCCCCCAAAACCATACCTAAAAATTTGAAGAAATGAATTTATACAAAACTGAAATTGCAGACCTGACTAAGCCCAATCAGAGCTTGCTTAGCGCGAATCCACTTATCACACAACAAATCGACTTAAATCGCGCTAAGCGCGGAAAAGTGCGCTTAGTGCGGTGCCCTCTTCCTGGACCCTTCAAAGCGCGCTTTGGCTCGGTAAGCCCAACCTGGGACACTTTATTTTCTTCCAAAAAATGCATATATATACATATATATATATATATATATATATATATATATATATATATATAATACAAAGAATCCTACAAAAATAAGATAAAACAATCAATCTATATAATATTAAGCTATTATTTACACTAAAGTCGTGGTTTTTATCCTAAAAACCACAAGAACTATGCAAATAAGTGCAACAAAACACTACTAAAAATAACGATATTTTTGGAACTTATCAAATACACCTATCGAAGAATTCCTCCTATCATGAGCAAACCAAGCACATCGATGTGAGGCGGAATTTCATCAGAGAGATAATCGAGCATGGAGAAGTCCAAGTGCTAAAGATTTCGGCTGATGACAATGAAGCTAATATGATCACCAAGACATTGCCAAATTGCAAGTTTTTCCATTGTATGCAGCTAATATGACTGCATGTTGACAACTAATTGGTTTAATGGTTCAGAGTTTGTTCCAAGGTGGAGATTTGTAGCTTATAGGTTATAAGCTAGTGTTATAGTAAACTCTGGCGAAGTCAAGAGCTAGTGTAGCTTTCAAAATATGCTAGGTTGTTAGCATGTAGAATTAAGTTAGTCTGTTAGCCTGATTGTTTAGTATATTAGCTAAAAACTAGGGTTTAGTTTTCCTATAATAGCTTATCAGCCCTCACTTCTAAACAATCATGATTATAAGAGAAATTGGTGTGGTTGAGTTTCAACTGTAAACATTTTTCCATAATGTGTAATTGAATAAAGAATCTAGAGTTTTATATCACTTTGAATCGTCTTTATCTTCTCTCTTTTTTCACTTTGTGGTTTTCTTGTCGATAAAGAAACCAATTATACTCTATTTTCTGAGCATCGTTTTCACAAAAATACATACACACATATACATACATATATATATGTGAGATATTGGATCGAACTCTAGTATTGTCGAAGGGTAGCTTCTTGGTTCGACAGTTCGACAGAGTTAAGCATGAAGTCGAAGGATTGTTCAAATGCTGGTGTCGAAGTGTGCATGCTGTAGTCGAAGATGGGTCTAGCATGCAGATGTCGAAGATGCTAGAGTTGTTAGCATGTTAAATTAGGTTTTAGTGTTTAAACCCTAATTTGTTAAGTTAGCTTGTTTATTAAGTTGGCTTGTGTAATGGGCCTTGCTGAAAAAGCCCATTAGTTAGTATGTTAGGTTTTATTATAAATAGCATACTAGTCTCTCATCATTGCTAAGCTGCAAATCCTAATTTAGGGTGAGAGAGGTTATTTGTTATTCTTGTAAACTTGTAATCTTGTTTTAAGAGAAAGTGAAAGAATAGCAGTTATAACCAATTCTTGTGTTCTTATTCTCTTCCCTAATTCCCTATTATACTTTGTTATTGGTATCGTTTTACACAACAAATTGGTGCGGTGAGCGTGGAGAAGATGCCGTCAACAAAGTATGAGATTGAAAAGTTCATCGGAGTGAATGATTTCGGTCTGTGGCGCTTGAAGATGAAAGCCCTACTGGTTCAGCAGGGTTGCTTGGAAGCGTTGAAGGGAGAGGCAGCCATGAATGCTGCATTAACGGCAGCGGAGAAGACGACTATGATTGAGAAGGCACACAACACAATTTTGTTGAGCCTTGGTGATAAGGTTCTCAGGCAGGTATCAAAGGAGACGACGGCATCAGGGTTATGGGTGAAACTTGAAAGTTTGTACATGACCAAATCGCTGGTAAATCGACTCTACCTGAAGCAAGCTTTGTATTCATTCAAGATGATTGAAGACAAAGTGATGGCTGAGCAGTTGGATATGTTCAACAAGCTGATTCTTGATCTTGAAAATATCGATGTAAAGATTGATGATGAAGATCAAGCGCTGTTACTATTGTGCGCTTTGCCTCGATCACATGCTCACTTCAAAGAAACTCTCTTGTATGGAAGGGAGTCCCTGACCTTTGAAGAAGTTCAATCAGCCCTATATTCAAAGGACCTGAACGAACGAAAGGAGCATAAACCTTCGACTGTTGGTGAAGGTTTGGCCGTTAAAGGAAAACTCTTACGAAAGGATGGTAAGTTCGACAAGAAGAAAGGCAAAAGCCAGTCGAAGACTTACAATGGCGAAGCATCTGGCATTCGATGCTACCATTGTAAGAAGGAGGGTCACACAAGAAAGGTGTGCCCTGAACGCTTGAAATATCATGGAGGTAAGGATAATGGCAACGCTGCCATTGTTCAAGATGATTTCGAATCATCTGATGTTCTTGTGGTTTCAAGCAGTGACTCTAAGAAGGAGTGGATTATGGATTCAGGTTGCACTTGGCACATGACTCCAAACAAAGACTTGTTCGAGGAATTATGTGATCAAGATGGTGGATCAGTATTGCTGGGAAACAACAAGGCTTGCAAGATTGCAGGTGTTGGATCTGTGAGATTCAAGCTCCATGATGAGTCAATAAGGTTGTTGACTAAAGTCAGGTATGTTCCTGATTTGAAGAGAAATCTGCTTTCTCTTGGTGAATTCGACAAGAAAGGATATGTTTTCCAAGGAGAGAAAAGTATCCTAAGAGTCATGAAGGGTTCGAAGGAAGTCTTGAGAGGCGTGAAGAAACAAGGCTTGTATACCCTTGAGGCTGAAGTTGTAAGTGGTTCGACAAATGTTGCATCCACGAAACCTTTGTCGAAAACAGAAATCTGGCACATGAGATTGGGCCATGTCAGTGAAAGGGGTCTGGTCGAATTAGGGAAACAAAATCTGCTTGGTGGAGACAAAATCGAAAAGCTGAAGTTTTGTGAACCCTGTGTACTTGGAAAATCTTGCAGAGTAAAGTTCAACAAAGGCAAACAAAGAACACATGGATCCCTTGATTACATCCATGCTGATCTTTGGGGGCCTGCAAGGTGTCCATCACATTCAGGAGCAAGGTATTTTCTATCCATAGTAGATGATTATTCCAGAAAATTATGGGTATTCATCCAGAAGACTAAGGATGAAACTTTTGAGAATTTCAAAAGTTGGAAGACTCTGGTTGAAAATCAGACTGGCAAAAAGGTCAAGAGGTTGAGAACCGACAATGGCCTTGAATTTTGCAATGAGGCATTCGACAGTTTTTGTGCTGCCTCTGGTATTGCAAGGCATAGAACTACTGCAGGTACTCCACAGCAAAATGGTTTGGCTGAAAGGTTTAATCGAACTATTTTGGAGAGAGTCAGATGCATGTTGACTAGTGCCGGTTTAAAGAAGGTGTTCTGGGCTGAGGCTGTTTCGACAGCAACATATCTGATAAACAGATGTCCTTCGACAGCGTTAGATATGAAGACACCTGAAGAAGTTTGGTCGGGACATCCACCAGATCTCGACAAACTAAGAGTATTTGGCTGCGTAGCCTATGCTCACATTAGGCAAGACAAGGTCGAACCTAGAGCTCTGAAATGCATGTTCATGGGATACCCTGAAGGAGTCAAAGCTTATAGGCTATGGTGCCTAGAGCCAGGTCACAGGAGGTGTATCACCAGTCGAGATGTAGTTTTCAATGAAGCTGAAATGGCTTTTAAGAAAACTGATGATGTTGGTCGAAGTACAGAAACATCTGACGAAGAGCTGGAACAGGTAGAGATTCCTGTTGAGGTGGAGCATGTTGATGCTGAATTGCATATCCCAAATGAAGTCGAAGAAGAAGCAGAAGATGCTGAAGTTGAGGAAACTGACGATGACTACCTATTGTCGAGAGATAGGTCGAGAAGAGTCATCAAGCCACCTCAGAGACTTGGATATGCAGATCTTATAGCTTATGCCTTAATCACTGCAAGGGAGGTTCTAGACGAAGAACCTAGAGACTATAAGGAAGTTATGAGGAGTCGAAATAAGACTGAATGGCAGAAGGCTATGGATGATGAGATGAAATCTCTTCATGATAATCGTACTTGGGAACTGATCAAGAAACCTGCTGGGGCAAGGTTAGTCAGCTGTAAATGGATTTTCAAAGTTAAGGAAGGAATTGAAGGAGTGACGTCGAAAAGATACAAGGCAAGGTTAGTTGCAAGGGGTTTCACTCAGAAAGAAGGTGTCGACTTCAATGATGTGTTTTCTCCTGTTGTGAAGCATAGGTCCATTCGAATGTTGCTTGCCATGGTGGCACAGTTCGATCTTGAACTGGAACATATGGATGTGAAGACTGCGTTCTTGTATGGTGATCTAGATGAAACGATCCTGATGAGGCAACCTGAAGGGTATGTCGAAAAGGGGAAGGAAGATTATGTGTGCAAGTTAAAGAGATCTTTGTATGGGCTGAAACAATCTCCTCGACAGTGGAATAGGAGATTCGACAAGTTCATGGCACGCATAAGTTTCATTAGAAGTCAGTTCGACCACTGCGTTTACTTCAGATTTCGACCTGGTAATTCATTTGTTATTTTGTTGCTTTATGTGGACGATATTCTCATAGCAAGCAACAATGTTGAAGATGTGATGAGGGTGAAGGCTGAACTCAATAAGGAGTTCGATATGAAGGATCTGGGAGCTGCTTCCAGGATTCTTGGAATTGACATTCGAAGAGATAGAAAGAAGTCGAAGTTATGTCTATCTCAAGAGGCATATCTACGGAAGATTCTTGAAAAGTCTGGTATGTCGAATTCGAAGCCAGTTGTGACTCCAACAGACCCTCAGTTCAAGCTGAGTATTGATCAGTGTCCCAGTACTGATGTCGAAAGAGCCTATATGAATAGCATCCCATATGCTAATATAGTTGGTTCTTTGATGTATGCTATGGTCTGTACTAGACCCGACATAGCATACGCAGTAAGTCTTGTAAGCAGGTACATGGCGAATCCTGGAAAGGCTCACTGGCAAGCATTGAAGTGGATTTTAAGGTACATAAATGGGTCTCTGAATAGAGTCCTAATTTATGGTGGAGCCTTGGGTGAAGATAGTAAAGCAGTAATAGAAGGATATGTCGACTCTGATTATGCAGGTTGTATGGATTCCAGAAAATCTATTTCTGGATATGTTTTCACTATGTTTGGCACTGCAATTAGTTGGAAAGCAACACTTCAGAAGGTTGTTGCTCTATCAACCACTGAAGCGGAGTATATTGCCCTAACTGAAGCTGTGAAAGAAGCATTGTGGCTTGAAGGTTTTGCGAAGGAGCTAAAACTTCAAGGTCGAGGTATCACTGTTAAATGTGATAGTCAAAGTGCAATACACCTGTCGAAGAATTCAGCCTATCATGAGCGAACTAAGCACATTGACGTGAGGCTGCATTTCGTCAGAGGAGTAATCGAGCGTGGAGAAGTCCAAGTGCTGAAGGTTTCGACTGAAGACAATGCTGCTGATATGATCACCAAGACATTGCCGAGTTGCAAGTTTTTCCACTGTATGCAGTTGATAAAGCTGCATGAAGAAAGCTAGTTTGTTCCTTGACGTTGTAGAGTTAGGTCCAAGGTGGAGATTTGTGAGATATTGGATCGAACTCTAGTATTGTCGAAGGGTAGCTTCTTGGTTCGACAGTTCGACAAAGTTAAGCATGAAGTCGAAGGATTGTTCAAATGCTGGTGTCGAAGTGTGCATGCTGTAGTCGAAGATGGGTCTAGCATGCAGATGTCGAAGATGCTAGAGTTGTTAGCATGTTAAATTAGGTTTTAGTGTTTAAACCCTAATTTGTTAAGTTAGCTTGTTTATTAAGTTGGCTTGTGTAATGGGCCTTGCTGAAAAAGCCCATTAGTTAGTATGTTAGGTTTTATTATAAATAGCATACTAGTCTCTCATCATTGCTAAGCTGCAAATCCTAATTTAGGGTGAGAGAGGTTATTTGTTATTCTTGTAAACTTGTAATCTTGTTTTAAGAGAAAGTGAAAGAATAGCAGTTATAACCAATTCTTGTGTTCTTATTCTCTTCCCTAATTCCCTATTATACTTTGTTATTGGTATCATTTTACACAACAAATTGGTGCGGTGAGCGTGGAGAAGATGCCGTCAACAAAGTATGAGATTGAAAAGTTCATCGGAGTGAATGATTTCGGTCTGTGGCGCTTGAAGATGAAAGCCCTACTGGTTCAGCAGGGTTGTTTGGAAGCGTTGAAGGGAGAGGCAGCCATGAATGCTGCATTAACGGCAGCGGAGAAGACGACTATGATTGAGAAGGCACACAACACAATTTTGTTGAGCCTTGGTGATAAGGTTCTCAGGCAGGTATCAAAGGAGACGACGGCATCAGGGTTATGGGTGAAACTTGAAAGTTTGTACATGACCAAATCGCTGGTAAATCGACTCTACCTGAAGCAAGCTTTGTATTCATTCAAGATGATTGAAGACAAAGTGATGGCTGAGCAGTTGGATATGTTCAACAAGCTGATTCTTGATCTTGAAAATATCGATGTAAAGATTGATGATGAAGATCAAGCGCTGTTACTATTGTGCGCTTTGCCTCGATCACATGCTCACTTCAAAGAAACTCTCTTGTATGGAAGGGAGTCCCTGACCTTTGAAGAAGTTCAATCAGCCCTATATTCAAAGGACCTGAACGAACGAAAGGAGCATAAACCTTCGACTGTTGGTGAAGGTTTGGCCGTTAAAGGAAAACTCTTACGAAAGGATGGTAAGTTCGACAAGAAGAAAGGCAAAAGCCAGTCGAAGACTTACAATGGCGAAGCATCTGGCATTCGATGCTACCATTGTAAGAAGGAGGGTCACACAAGAAAGGTGTGCCCTGAACGCTTGAAATATCATGGATGTAAGGATAATGGCAACGCTGCCATTGTTCAAGATGATTTCGAATCATCTGATGTTCTTGTGGTTTCAAGCAGTGACTCTAAGAAGGAGTGGATTATGGATTCAGGTTGCACTTGGCACATGACTCCAAACAAAGACTTGTTCGAGGAATTATGTGATCAAGATGGTGGATCAGTATTGCTGGGAAACAACAAGGCTTGCAAGATTGCAGGTGTTGGATCTGTGAGATTCAAGCTCCATGATGAGTCAATAAGGTTGTTGACTGAAGTCAGGTATGTTCCTGATTTGAAGAGAAATCTGCTTTCTCTTGGTGAATTCGACAAGAAAGGATATGTTTTCCAAGGAGAGAAAAGTATCCTAAGAGTCATGAAGGGTTCGAAGGAAGTCTTGAGAGGCGTGAAGAAACAAGGCTTGTATACCCTTGAGGCTGAAGTTGTAAGTGGTTCGACAAATGTTGCATCCACGAAACCTTTGTCGAAAACAGAAATCTGGCACATGAGATTGGGCCATGTCAGTGAAAGGGGTCTGGTCGAATTAGGGAAACAAAATCTGCTTGGTGGAGACAAAATCGAAAAGCTGAAGTTTTGTGAACCTTGTGTACTTGGAAAATCTTGCAGAGTAAAGTTCAACAAAGGCAAACAAAGAACACATGGATCCCTTGATTACATCCATGCTGATCTTTGGGGGCCTGCAAGGTGTCCATCACATTCAGGAGCAAGGTATTTTCTATCCATAGTAGATGATTATTCCAGAAAATTATGGGTATTCATCCAGAAGACTAAGGATGAAACTTTTGAGAATTTCAAAAGTTGGAAGACTCTGGTTGAAAATCAGACTGGCAAAAAGGTCAAGAGGTTGAGAACCGACAATGGCCTTGAATTTTGCAATGAGGCATTCGACAGTTTTTGTGCTGCCTCTGGTATTGCAAGGCATAGAACTACTGCAGGTACTCCACAGCAAAATGGTTTGGCTGAAAGGTTTAATCGAACTATTTTGGAGAGAGTCAGATGCATGTTGACTAGTGCCGGTTTAAAGAAGGTGTTCTGGGCTGAGGCTGTTTCGACAGCAACATATCTGATAAACAGATGTCCTTCGACAGCGTTAGATATGAAGACACCTGAAGAAGTTTGGTCGGGACATCCACCAGATCTCGACAAACTAAGAGTATTTGGCTGCGTAGCCTATGCTCACATTAGGCAAGACAAGGTCGAACCTAGAGCTCTGAAATGCATGTTCATGGGATACCCTGAAGGAGTCAAAGCTTATAGGCTATGGTGCCTAGAGCCAGGTCACAGGAGGTGTATCACCAGTCGAGATGTAGTTTTCAATGAAGCTGAAATGGCTTTTAAGAAAACTGATGATGTTGGTCGAAGTACAGAAACATCTGACGAAGAGCTGGAACAGGTAGAGATTCCTGTTGAGGTGGAGCATGTTGATGCTGAATTGCATATCCCAAATGAAGTCGAAGAAGAAGCAGAAGATGCTGAAGTTGAGGAAACTGACGATGACTACCTATTGTCGAGAGATAGGTTGAGAAGAGTCATCAAGCCACCTCAGAGACTTGGATATGCAGATCTTATAGCTTATGCCTTAATCACTGCAAGGGAGGTTCTAGACGAAGAACCTAGAGACTATAAGGAAGTTATGAGGAGTCGAAATAAGACTGAATGGCAGAAGGCTATGGATGATGAGATGAAATCTCTTCATGATAATCGTACTTGGGAACTGATCAAGAAACCTGCTGGGGCAAGGTTAGTCAGCTGTAAATGGATTTTCAAAGTTAAGGAAGGAATTGAAGGAGTGACGTCGAAAAGATACAAGGCAAGGTTAGTTGCAAGGGGTTTCACTCAGAAAGAAGGTGTCGACTTCAATGATGTGTTTTCTCCTGTTGTGAAGCATAGGTCCATTCGAATGTTGCTTGCCATGGTGGCACAGTTCGATCTTGAACTGGAACATATGGATGTGAAGAATGCGTTCTTGTATGGTGATCTAGATGAAACGATCCTGATGAGGCAACCTGAAGGGTATGTCGAAAAGGGGAAGGAAGATTATGTGTGCAAGTTAAAGAGATCTTTGTATGGGCTGAAACAATCTCCTCGACAGTGGAATAGGAGATTCGACAAGTTCATGGCACGCATAAGTTTCATTAGAAGTCAGTTCGACCACTGCGTTTACTTCAGATTTCGACCTGGTAATTCATTTGTTATTTTGTTGCTTTATGTGGACGATATTCTCATAGCAAGCAACAATGTTGAAGATGTGATGAGGGTGAAGGCTGAACTCAATAAGGAGTTCGATATGAAGGATCTGGGAGCTGCTTCCAGGATTCTTGGAATTGACATTCGAAGAGATAGAAAGAAGTCGAAGTTATGTCTATCTCAAGAGGCATATCTACGGAAGATTCTTGAAAAGTTTGGTATGTCGAATTCGAAGCCAGTTGTGACTCCAACAAACCCTCAGTTCAAGCTGAGTATTGATCAGTGTCCCAGTACTGATGTCGAAAGAGCCTATATGAATAGCATCCCATATGCTAATATAGTTGGTTCTTTGATGTATGCTATGGTCTGTACTAGACCCGACATAGCATACGCAGTAAGTCTTGTAAGCAGGTACATGGCGAATCCTGGAAAGGCTCACTGGCAAGCATTGAAGTGGATTTTAAGGTACATAAATGGGTCTCTGAATAGAGTCCTAATTTATGGTGGAGCCTTGGGTGAAGATAGTAAAGCAGTAATAGAAGGATATGTCGACTCTGATTATGCAGGTTGTATGGATTCCAGAAAATCTATTTCTGGATATGTTTTCACTATGTTTGGCACTGCAATTAGTTGGAAAGCAACACTTCAGAAGGTTGTTGCTCTATCAACCACTGAAGCGGAGTATATTGCCCTAACTGAAGCTGTGAAAGAAGCATTGTGGCTTGAAGGTTTTGCGAAGGAGCTAAAACTTCAAGGTCGAGGTATCACTGTTAAATGTGATAGTCAAAGTGCAATACACCTGTCGAAGAATTCAGCCTATCATGAGCGAACTAAGCACATTGACGTGAGGCTGCATTTCGTCAGAGGAGTAATCGAGCGTGGAGAAGTCCAAGTGCTGAAGGTTTCGACTGAAGACAATGCTGCTGATATGATCACCAAGACATTGCCGAGTTGCAAGTTTTTCCACTGTATGCAGTTGATAAAGCTGCATGAAGAAAGCTAGTTTGTTCCTTGACGTTGTAGAGTTAGGTCCAAGGTGGAGATTTGTGAGATATTGGATCGAACTCTAGTATTGTCGAAGGGTAGCTTCTTGGTTCGACAGTTCGACAGAGTTAAGCATGAAGTCGAAGGATTGTTCAAATGCTGGTGTCGAAGTGTGCATGCTGTAGTCGAAGATGGGTCTAGCATGCAGATGTCGAAGATGCTAGAGTTGTTAGCATGTTAAATTAGGTTTTAGTGTTTAAACCCTAATTTGTTAAGTTAGCTTGTTTATTAAGTTGGCTTGTGTAATGGGCCTTGCTGAAAAAGCCCATTAGTTAGTATGTTAGGTTTTATTATAAATAGCATACTAGTCTCTCATCATTGCTAAGCTGCAAATCCTAATTTAGGGTGAGAGAGGTTATTTGTTATTCTTGTAAACTTGTAATCTTGTTTTAAGAGAAAGTGAAAGAATAGCAGTTATAACCAATTCTTGTGTTCTTATTCTCTTCCCTAATTCCCTATTATACTTTGTTATTGGTATCGTTTAACACAACAATATATATATATATATATATATATATATATATATATATATATATAGGATCGGGATCAAATGGCACCAAGGTGTTAAACTTAATAAAATGACACATTTGATAATTCTTCACTCAATGTCCATGTTTTAAAATGAAAGCCAAAAGGCAAAAGGTTTGAATGAAGTTTATCAAAAGAGTTTGAGTTTGAAAACAAAGAAGATTTTAAAAAATGGAGAAAATTTTGAAAATTTAAGAAAGGGAGGAGATGAAGAGAGACTATCTTAAAGCATAAAAGTAAAAGTTACGGACAAGAACAATCTGACCAAGTTAAGGACAAGAACAATCTGACCAACAAGAAGCCAACACTTGACATGAAGTCAACATAAGCATTCCTTTCCTTTGGATTAAACTCAAATCATAGCAATAATAAACATTTGAACAAATGTCCAGAGTCCCGAGATAATAATCCCATTTAAGCATTGTCTCAAGAGTCTTGGTTTTTCCTCAATTCAATTTGCTTCAGACAAACACTCAAAGCTTTTGATTCAATGAAACACCTGCATACAGAAAAATTCCAAATGTCTTGGAGTAAACTCCAAGGACTTAAGACAAAATAACAACAAGATAACACAAGATCCAAAGGTCTCAAGTGAGCAAAAGGAAAAGGTACAAAATTAAAATGCAATGAATGATAAATGACAATAAATAAATACAAGGGCGGAAAAATAAAGTGTGGAATAATAAATTGCATTAAAGTAAAAGTTATCACAATTATATGGTCAATTATTAGTGTTAATGTTAGTAATTCGATTCGATACAAATTTAGCGCAATGTTATGCAATTGTAAGTGAACCTATGTAGAAGTTGCACCTATATGAGGCCGGTCAATAACAATTTATGTGTTTAAGAACAAGTTAGATAAATGATATAAAAGATTATTCTCTTAAAACTTGGAACACATGAAAAAGAACACACAAGATGATCAAGACAAAGTCAAGGAGCTATGAGATCATTACTTCAATCAAAGACTTCTTAGTACTTAGGACAAATTTATCATCAATCCAAAGTATTCAAAATAATTCCATGATAACCTTAAAGTAAATTTGAAATGATAAAAGTTTATAATACCAATCCAACCCTAATTGAACGAGGATGAATTCTCAAGTCCAATTCATAAAAAAAACAAAAAGAGGAAAGGGATGAAGATGAAGAGGGAGGTGATAGATCAACCACAAAGCCATAAACCAAAAATAATTTCTCTTAATCATTATGGGACTTCACCTTGATGATTCATTAGAGGAATGGTAAAAACATAACCTCCACACAATGAATTCATCAAGGCTTGTGCCCATGAGGAAAGAGAAAGGAGATGAAGAGAGGGAGAAACAACTTAAAAGCTCTCACCATGATGGATCACAAAGCATCAAATAAAAAAAGGAATTTAAAAACAATTTTAAAGGATTTTTTTAAATGAAAATGAAAGCTAAAATTCAAAACACACATCCAAACATTAAATAAATTCAAACCAAAGATTACAATAGGTTAAGGACTATCATAGGATCATTTCTAATTTTTTTCCAGAATTTTTAAACACAATCAAAAACATTTTTAAAGCATTTAAAAACATAGAAAGGTGGGGGAAAATATTAAAAATATCAAATGATAAAATAAAAATGTGAAAAATAACCATCAAAAAGAGAAAATTCAAAAGGATTTTTGATAAAATTAAAACAAATGTAAGACTATGATTGGTTAGATGATGATGATTCATCATCTTCAACCTCTAGCCATCTGAAAAACAGAAAAATATGGAAAAATAAGTGATTCCTTAAACCAAAACTTTAGGCTTTCATAGTGGTACCATTAGATGCGTCTATTTAAGACGATCTCAACCCTATGCTCAGGAAAAATTTATGTAGAACAAGCTCATTTGTTTTGAATAACCAAAAGATGTTTTAAACTGAAATTTGAAAATAGATGTATCAAATGGTACCAAACGCGGAAATCTATTGTGCAATGAGCATCAGTATGGTGAAATTTGATGGAGAATTATACTTGAACAAAGTATGGTGAAGCAACTCTAAAAATGAACTTGGTGAGCTTCATTCAAGGAACGATTCTTCTTGCTTTTGATCTGAAAAGCTTCACTAAAGTTCATGGATGCTTCAAGAATGCTTAATTTGGTCAGTGAGAAGGGTTTGATATGAAAATGAAATTCAAGCTTGAGAGTTCGAATGGGATATCAGCATGGGTCGATTCACTATCAAAAGATTGTCAAAATAAGGGGAATGAAGTCCTTATTTATGGGAGAAGGTGATGCAATGCTCATGCATGTGAGAATGATAAATAACGAGTGGATTCGTGTGAACCTGCAAGGTGAGGAAAGTGAGAGCTCCAATCCACCAAAACTCGACCAATTCTTGCGTTTCAATCAACAAAATATCTTCTGGAAGGTTTCTAAACATGTTTAGTCACGAAAATGAACCTTAATTGGACTTACAATTGAGTTATGTTGATTTTCAAAATTGAGCCAAATTCAAAAATGTGATTCCATGGTGCCATCTTCAAATGTTCACAACTCACAATGTAGGAAACTTTATGGGTCCATTCCCTTAGCAATTCAAAGACCTTGTTACAAGCTTCACAATATGCCAATAAAGATTCAATTTGGATGCTTGAGCTGAAAGTTATGTCTCTTCAAAAAAATAAGCCTCTTTTATACTTAGAAAAATTTCTAAGTTGAAGAACCCAAAGTGACCTATAATGTTTTGCAAACTTACATGACCCACTCCAAATTAGCTCTTGATCATTTAATATGAAAAGAAATAGACCCTTCAAATAGAATTATGGTATTGATATCATCCAAAAAGAATAAAAATGGAGAGAGTTATGACCCTTGGAAGTTGATGAAAATCTCTTGAAAACTCCATATATGACCTATAATGTTTTCAAAACTTACATGACCCTCTACTCACAATTAGCTCTTGATCATTGAAGATGAAATGGAATAGACCCTTTAAAGAGAATTTTGGTGTTCAGATCATCCAAAAATCTTTAAAATTAAGCAAGCTATGATTCTTGGAAATTGAGACCAAAGATTTCACTAGATTCTCAAGGGACCTATAATTTTTTCAACCTCTTGATGATTCTCCATGCATAACTGGATCTCAATATGTAAAAAGAAGTTGTTGGAGATGATAAGAGGAGTTTATAGCAAAAACAATCACTTCCAAATGATGAAAATTGAGAAAGTTATGTTCTTGTGACCTTAAAATCAACCACTTATCTCAACTTTGAATATTTTGAACTTTGCTTGCAATCTAAGGCATGATGAAGCACAAAGGACTTTGAAATTATGTTATCTTGAAGCACAATTGATGATAAAGCTCATAGCTTGAAGAAAGCTTGATGAAGAATGCATGGAAATAAACACATGAACCTGTGGAACTTCTTGAGGAATAAGCAACCACACTTGACTAATCTTTCATCAGTTGATGATTGGATGATGCTTAAATATGATATGACCTAAGATTATAGGTCAATCCATAATGCACAATTCCTTGAGAATACATGTTGACCACACTTTGACTTTGATCATATAAAAACCATAGCTGAGGGGTTTTGTTTGACCCACTTGGTTCACACCTGTCCTTGCAAAAGAATCAAGAGGGAAACAAAACAAATCTTTTTTTATTTTGATTAGATGTTAGTAAAACATAAAAGAACATGTATACACAAACAGAAATGGGTACTTGGTGATCCCTCAAAGGCAAGATTTATCAAAAACCAAGAGTCACCCTTAAGATTATGATCTTGATATATTGCATGAATGTAATATGATTAGTGGGATCTTAGGGTTAAAAATTATGGTATGACATTGTCATGTTACTAATTTTGAAACCTTGGTATCATTTGATCCTGAATTATATATATATATATATGTATATATATAGTCCAAGAATACATATCTAGTTGTGTGGAATTGTAATTTATGTTGACTATAGGGATTTAGAAATGGGTAACCGACATATCCAAAAGGTTTTAAAAATTTATGTTGAAGTATGCCTTAAAACCTTTGTTGATGAAGAGAAAGAAAACATATTTTAAAATTGCCAAGAATTCAGAAAGCCGAAAAGTAATCTGGTTCGAGCGATTTACGGGTATCGGATCCGGTAGGTTCGGTTCATTGATCCTTTCATTAATATTAGAATATTTTATATTAATTTGGAGATCATATAAGTTAATATAAAAAATATATTTTAAGATATTTATAATATTCTAAAAGATATTATAAGATATATTTATAATAGTCTAAAATATATTATAAGATATATATTTATAATAGTCTAAGAGATATTATAAGATATTTATAATATTTGAGAGATATTATAAGATTATAATAATATATTTTATTCTAACAATTAAGGATATCTTTTTGGGATTTGGTATGGACTTGTTGGATTTTGACTATTATAAATATGTATCTCTTTTATTATTATAGTGAGACAATCTTAGAGCATATAGCAACAAGGGAGAATAAGGGTTTAGGGAATTCCAAGAGAAAACTTAGAAAGGAAAAGGTTTTTCGAAAACCTTTGGAGTTATCTAAGGGGATTGGGAAATACTTCTAAACATCTTGGGTTTGAGTGATTCTTATATTGAGAGTTGGAGAGGTTGGGAAACACTTGGGTAGAAAATAGAGTTTGTTCTTTGGGAATTGTGAAGGCTATTTTCTTGTAACTCATTTGTAATCTTTTGTAACAACTTTCTCAGTATAGTGAATTAGAGAGCTGCTCTCTCCCCTTGAGTAGATCGTTTGATCGAATTGGGTAAACAAACCTTCGTCTTTTTCTCGCCTTATTCTGTTATATTATATGTCTACGAATTATT
Organism: Vicia villosa; assembly: GCF_029867415.1. Classification (NCBI taxonomy): domain Eukaryota; kingdom Viridiplantae; phylum Streptophyta; class Magnoliopsida; order Fabales; family Fabaceae; genus Vicia; species Vicia villosa. The sequence goes on from NC_081184.1 coordinate 112,449,960, forward strand.
ATTGTTGTAGACCATTTATGTTGGTTGCTACTTTTCTTTGCCTCACAAATTGATATTGAATTTTTTCATAATTAACAACATGATTCACAACAAGTGGTGCGGTGAGCGTGGAGCAAAGAGGTATTGTTTACAAGTAAGCACCAAGGTTAGATGGGAGATCGAGAAATTTTCCGATAACAACGACTTCGGGTTGTGGAAAATTAAGATGCAAGCAATTTTAATTCAAGAGAAGTGTATCAATGCTTTAAAGAGTGAAGCATTGATGCCTGCAGGGCTTACACAGGTACAGAAGACCGAGATGGTGGATAAGACCAGGAGTTCCATTATCTTGTGCCTCGGAGATAAAGTTCTAAGAGAAGTCTCCAGGGAGAAAACTGAGGTTGCTATGTGGGAAAAACTTGAATCATTGTATATGACTAAGTCTTTGGCTCACAGGTTGTGTTTGAAACAATAACTCTATTCATTCTGAATGGTGGAGTATAAATCCATAGTTGAACAACTTACAGAATTTCACAAGATTATTGATGATCTTGAGAATATTGAAGTGAAGATTGATGATGAGGACAAGGCTTTTCTCCTGTGAGTTCATTACCCAGATCCTTTGAGCACTTTAAGGATGCCCTTATTTATGGTAAGGAAGGTACTATTACTTTGGATGAAGTCCAGATGGCGGTGAAATCCAAAGAATTTTCAAAGTTGAAAGATTTGAAGATTGAAGATAGTGGTGAAGGCTTAAATGTGTCAAGAGGAGGAGGTGAGCGTAAAGGGATGTCCAAATCAAAGAGGTCCGACAAGTCAAAGGTAAAATGTTTTAATTGTCAGAAAATTGGTCACTTTAAAAGAGATTGTCCTTAGAGAAAGATCAATGGAGATTCTGTTCAAGATGCAGTTGCCTTGGGTGAGGAAAGTTATGAGGATGCCGATGTACTAGTAGTATCGAGTTTGGAAACTGAAGGTAGTTGGGTCATTGACTCAGGTTGCTCTTATCACATGTGTCCAAGAATATAATACTTTGAAACTTTGAAGATGGTGCAAGGTGGAGTTGTTCGCCTTGGTGATAATAAGGCTTGTAAGGTTCATGGTATTAGTACAGTCAGACTTAAAATGTTTGATGACAGTGAACTTCTTATTCACAATGTGAGGTAAGTTCCAGAACTCACGTGAAATTTGTTATCTATAAGTATGTTTGATGATCTAGGCTATTGTACTAGAGTTGAACATGGAGTGTTGAAGATTTCGTGTGATGAATTGATTATTGCTAAAGGGTCTAAAATATGTGGTCTATATATTTTAGAAGGTTCAAATTTTGTTATTAATTCATCATTAACTAGTGGAGGATTTCATGACAAGGAAGAACTATGAGATTTGTGTTTAAGGCATTATGAATGACTTGAGAAAGTTTCAGAGGAGTATAATGAATTTTGCAGAAATCAAGGAATAAAAATGCATGTTACCGCTGTGTTGTTATTGAGTTTTTGGGGAAGAGCTGAGGTTAAAACAACTTACTTGGTTTGTATAGAAATTCTTAAGAGGGAGAATAGTGAAAACCAAGGGAGAAACCTGGTAGAAACTATAACGGAGAAAACTCCGTTTGAGGTGGAGTTTCCTACTGTGGATACTAGTAGTAGTGAGGGAACGGTTACAGAGATCTCTGATTATCATTTGACTCATGATAAGGTAAGGAGGGTTATTGTAGCATCTCAAAGGGGCGGTTATGCTAGCCTTGGATATTATGTTTTTAATGTGGCTGAACGACTGCAAAATAAAAGAAGAAAAACCTTCAGGGAGGCATTTGAAAACAGGTGGAGTCAAGGGTGGTTGAAAAATCATACTTGTAGGCTTGTTAAATTACATATGAATAAAAGGGTAATTGGAAACAAGTGGATGCAAGTGGCGAGATCAAGATTCAAGAGTTGTTTGAATTTGATCAAGGTTATTGATTAGAGTTTCAACTTGGTAGAGAGCAGCAATGTTGATGATTGTTAAATTGGTATCAACACGGTTTAAAGTCAAGGTGGATATTATTGAAGTATGCCTTAAAACATTTGTTGATGAAGATAAATAAAACATATTTTGAAATTGCCACGAATTCAGAAAGCCGAAAAGTAATCTGGTTCGAGCGATTTACGGGTATCGGATTTGGTCGGTTCGGTTCATTGATCATTTCATTAATGTTAGAATATTTTATATTAATTTGGAGATCATATAAGTTAATATAAAAAAGATATTATAAGATATTTATAATATTCTAAAAGATATTATTAGATATATTTATAATAGTCTAAAAGATATTATAAAATATATATTTATAATAGTCTAAGAGATATTATAAGATATTTATAATATTTGAGAGATATTATACGATTATAATAATATATTTTATTCTAACAATTAAGGAGATATTTTTGGGATTTGGTATGGATTTGCTGGATTTTGGCTATTATAAATATGTATCTCTTCTATTATTATAGTGAGACAGTCTTAGAGCTTATAGCAACAAGAGAAACTAAGGGTTTAGGGAATTTAAAGAGAAAACTTATAAAGGAAAAGGTTTTTGGAAAACCTTTGGAGTTATCTAAGGGGATTGGGAAATACTTTTAAATATCTTGAGTTTGAGTGATTCTTATATTGAGAGTTGGAGAGGTTGGGAAACACTTGGGTAGAAAATAGAGTTTGTTCTCTGGGAACTGTGAAGGCTATTTTCTTGTAACTCATTTGTAATCTCTTGTAACAACTTTCTGAGTATAGTGAATTGGAGAGCTGCTCTCTCCCTCAGAGTAGATCGTTTGATCGAACTGGATAAACAAACCTTCGTCTTTTTCTCGCCTTATTCTGTTATATTATATGTGTACGAATTATTATTGTTGTAGACCATTTATGTTGGTTGCTACTTTTCTTTGCCTCACAAATTGATACTGAATTTTGTCGTAATTAATAACAAGATTCACAACACATGCATTGGATAATGTTTCCCACCATTAATTTAGTGACATTTTGGCTTAAGCCAATAATGTCAACCCAAATTCAGCAACATGCCGATGTTTTCTTTAAACCTTGCCATTTAGTTAATAATAGAGATGTTTGCGACGCGGTTTGTGCGGGTTTGACGTAAAAAATCATCAGAACCGAAAAGGAAAAAGTGTGCGCGCATCGCAAAACCCTAAACCCTAAATTGTTCAGTTTTGTTCAGCTGGTTTTTAGAAATAAAGCAAAGCCAAATCAAACCAAACCAATATGGTTTGATTTCGTTCGGTTGGTTCGATTTAAAAAAAATTATTGAGTCATACATACACATATAGATGACAATATAACTTTGTATTTAATCATTTATGTGTTATCAAATAACAACAAAACTCATCATATTTGGCCAACAACTTTTCATTTAATATACAAAAATAAAATTAGATAAAAGGGAAATGAAAAACATAAAATAGTAGCATAAAACAATATCAAAATTATTATAATGAAATAGAAAAAAAAAAGGAGTGAAAGATTAGAGAAGATGAAAAAGAAAGTACAAAAGATAGGAGAGATTAGAAAATGAAATGAGCATTAAAAACGTAATTGGAAAAGAGAACAGTAGAATAAAAAAAATAAGATAAAAAAAATTTAAGAGACAAAAGACTAGAGAAGAAGAGATGATATGTACTTGGAAAAGAAGATGAGAAGAAGGCGTGATACCGATAGGCGAGATTTGAGAAAACTTAAACTGAAACCTTAAGTGTGAGAAAGAGAAAATTATTCATTATCATAAGGCTAATGTATATTAGGTTTGAGTTTGAGTTGGATGTGGGTTAAGTGAATGTTAGTTGTAAAGTAATGCACTTTGGTTCACTTTATAAATTACAAACCGCAAAGCAAATCGAACCGCACAGTTTTGTTATAAAATGACCAAACAAATCCGAACTAAATACGATATTTTATAGTTTCGATTTGGTTCAATTCAATTTTGCAGTTTTGTATTGGATCAGTATGATTTTGAACACCCATAATAAATATGTATATGGGCATGAGATTATGAATTGCATCATGATTTGCATTCATGATTATATGTCATGTTTCTAAACAACTTTATATTCATCACAACCACCATATTAAATTGTTTTAATATAATTTCTTTTAAGAATTGTTTTAATCTTTTTGTTGAACTGATTCTCCACCATGTTTTCGAAATGAATAAAGGCATATCCAATATACGGATTTTTCTTTAATTACAAAATATTTTAGATTAAATATGTTTTTGGTTCTAATAAAATTATAAAATTTTGTTTTTGTGCCTATAAAAAAATCAATAAACTATCAAGCCATTAAAATAAAATGCCACCACTTTTTCCATATTAACCTTTTTGTTTTTTCAAATTACAAAGTGAAAAGGACTTCTTTGTCATTTCATAATCAAGACATTTTTACGACTTCAAAACAAACCAACATGTGCCACATGTCCTCTTCTTCTCTCACTTTTCCCTCCTTTTACAAATTAAATTATTTCTATCTTTCACTCTCTCTTTTAAACACCTCATACATACACACAATTTTTAAATTATATTAACTCACCATCTCATTCTTTTTTCAAATTAAATACATTTTTCTTTTATATTTCTCTCTTTTCATTTCATCATTTTATCTTTTCTACCTAATTATTTTATTTTCTACTAATTACTTTTAATATATTAACATATATAATAATATAATATATAATAATAGTATATGATTATCATACTAATTATTTATTGGTGTATAAATGTATACAATATTGACATTTAGTAAATACTCATACATACAACTAACTTTTCAACTCACTGGTCATTATCAAAAAAATACATATTTTATTTTAATTAATATTTTCATAATTTGAGATTCAAAATTCTTATTTTCAAATGTGAAAAAAAATTCTCGCATGTCACTATCAGCAAAATACCTATATTATTTTAATTAACAATTGTTTTTATTTGAGACACAAAATTTTTATTTTTAAATGTAAAAAATTCTCTTTTTTTCACGGGGCACTATCAGCAAATACATATTTTATTTTGATTAAAATTGCCTTTATTTGATACACAAAATTCTTATTTTTAAATGTCAAATTTTCTCTTTTCTTTACGGGATTTTAATTAACAATTGTCTTTATTTGAGACACAACATTCTTAGTTTTCAAAATATTAAATTTTATATTTATGTCACGGGCACTATCAACAAAGTACCTATTTTATTTTAATTAACAGTTGCCTTTATTTGAGACACAAAATTGTTATTCTCAAATATTAAATTTTTTTCCTTTATCCATTTTAAAACATTTTTTTCTTATAATTATTTAATACAATTGAATTTATATTATCATTATTTATTTTATAATCAAATAACTAATTTTAAATTTATATGTATACCTAAATAAAATATATATCGTATTAAATAAATTTACCCGTGCGGACGCACGGGGTATTTTGCTAGTTCTATGTTATGATCCTTACAAAATTATTATGCATGTATTTTTAGTCCCTTATGTTAAACTACTGTGTATTTTTGAATGATTATTTTACAAACATGTTTAGAACGTTTTAAAAAAACTCCTCAAAAAAATGAAACTCAAAATTTGATTTCTAAATCAAAATTTTAATTACTTTTATCATTATCTTTTAAAAATTTAAAAAAAATCATATTTAATTTTTCCTAATTAAAATTTAGTAAAGAAATATTTCTTGGTATTCTAAACATGTATGAAAAATATTATTCAAAAATTTAAAATTTTAAAGGTATTTAAACCGTTTTTAAAACTTTAGAAAATAACATGGACTAAAACTGCATGCATACAATTTTTATAGAGACTAAAATATATTTTTTTATAAGGACTAAAAATAAAATTTGAGATATTTATAATGACCTAAAATATATTTAACTCAAATATTTAAAACTAAAAATGTTATTATTGGTGGAAGACCCCATGCATAAGTATGAACTAACTCAAAAATTTCTTAAACATTAATAGAAAATGATTTAAAAGGTAAAAAAAAAAACATTTTTCCATGATAATTTTTCGTTAGTTAATCTAAGACCTTATTATTAGGATGTCAAGTCTCTTATTCCAAAACTCCTTAATCCTTGAGAGAGTTAATATAAACTATTCTTGAGTGTCACGTTTAGGATTTCCTTCCTTGTCAACTTTTGTTTGAACTGAACTTGTAACCCTTCAGTTAGATTCGTTGGCAACATTTGTTGTTGCATTGGGGGTTATGTTGGTGATGATATTCAGTTGCTCAATATATTTCAAATGTTAGTAAATGATCATATAAGTCAACCCTGTTGGGAGTAGTTTGATCAAATAGTTTGACAACTTCATGGTTATATTCATAATCTGATACACTCAGATTTTGAATGATTTGATCAAAAGTTGAAGTTGGATTTTCTACATGTTTGAGCTTATCAACCAAATTCTTCATTTTGATGAGGAGATATTCCGTTTCGATTTCTCGTTTTCTAGCACTATGAAACTCAAATTTGAGATAAAGAACTTGTGAGCTTGTGTGAACATCGACTAGACTTTGAACTTCATTCCAAACTCCTTTTAAAGTTTCATAATGTAAGAACTATGTTGTTATTATCAGTCATTGAATCCATCAACCATCCGAGAATATCAGTCATTGAATTCATCAACCATCCGAGAAGTTGTTCATCACATGTTTTCTAATCTTCAAAGATGGGATTGAATATTTTGATTGATCTAAAACAATGGTAAATTCTTTAGAGCACTACTTCTTCCCTAACATGTAATCATCGAGCAAGACTCCTATGATTACGGGTTGCACCATTTATTTTCATAATGGATAATTGTCTCTGTCTAGTTTGAAAAAAATAGTGGATGAGAGATTATTTTTGTGGTTAAAATTTTTTGGGGAGTCCGGGCTGGGAAGGTAAGCAACAACGAGATTAATACTCCAGAATAACAAGAGACGGAGACGCCACATCTCCACCCAAAACCTTAAGACATTAGGTATATGAGTCACCTATATTATAAATCCAACATTCTACCTATTCATAGGTGATGTGTGAGACTTACCACTTACATTTGAACCCAATAATCTTCTCTATAAGTGTGAGTCTCCCACTTCCCTATAAAAGGATCCATCACAAGATTCAGCTTCCACTCTCCCAACAAGCCGAACCACGTCTCTGATACCTTTTGTTAGGGAGTCAGAGGAAAATGGGAGTAATAACGAATGTCTAATACTCCGGGATCACAAAAGACGGAGATGATACATCTTCACCAAAAACCTTAAGGTATTAGATATATGAGTCCCCTTTCTTATAAATCCAACGTTCTACACATTTATAGGTAATGTGATACTTAATCACTCACAATAGCACCCAACAAAATCGATAGTACATGATGACAGTGGTCATTACAAGATTTTTACAAGCCAATTCGGATGAAATCAAAGGAATAATCATCGAAAGTCAAGCAATAATGTGAAAGAATGAAACAAAGTTAAAAAGTATGAAGAAAGTGGACTTAAAAGATTTTTTAAGAAAAAGAGAAGGAAATAACAGCTTTTGCCTATGGATTTCACACGATGCGATCCATCCTATCATGGTGCAATACAAGGCTCATCGTGGCATAATAGTTCCTATTAGGGCACGATGTTGTGCATTGCTGTTGTTTCTCGGTTTTAGAAAAAATGCCATTGAGGAAATTATCAGCTGAGTCGCGGATCGGTATGGTTTCTTTAAGACGTTCCGCGGTACTGCCAGATTTATGCAAAGCAGCTCTTAAAAAACCCACGACGCCTCCAGGATAAAACAACCCATTTTAATACGATTCATACTTGCACGTGTGATGAATCGTTCTAAATGATACACCTTCTGATGGTTAAAAACCAGTCTTAGTATCTGAAATAAATCCAGTCGAAAAAGAAAAGAATATTTTGTAAGATGAAGCAGAGTAAGGGAGAGAGGAGAGAATTCAGATATGAATTCTGGAGTACCGAACAAATGAATGAAGGAAATGTATTTATAGGCAAAAAGGATCCAACCGAGTGGACCAAATTGTGGGCGAAAATATAGTGGGAGAGTTGAACCGGCCCAGTCAAGGTAGCCGTTATTTACTTGGTCAGCAAGCTTGGAGGACAAGTAAACCTAGTCAAAATCTAGGTTAAGACCTGGTCTTAGGACACGTCACCAATTCGTATAAATTAATATTAAATATTAATTAATTTCCTATTTAATAGTATTTAATTTTTTACCGAATTAATTAATTATTCAATGATAATTAATTTCCATTAATTCGGGTTCCCAAAAATTAATTCATGTAGACCGATCCGAACCGAGCCGAGCCGGGAAGACGGACGGACGGCGGCGGCGGCGTGCACGCGTGTGTGTCTTTTTGCACATTGGTGTGTCCTCACTCCTTTACAAAATTGTAGGTGTCCTTGGGCCCAACAACAATTGTCCAAGTTGGAATATATATACACTACTAATATTTGTGTTCCCTCCAATGTGGGACTTATAAATGAATCTTTTCAAATTCATCTCCATATTAGCTCTTACTTGTGTTCATTTATTGCTCATTTAATATCAATAAATCTTTCCAACTCTTCCTCCAAGTTATCATCATTCCAAGTATTCCAAAAATCCCCCACTTGAATTTAAAAGGTGATTTTAGGAGTACGTTAAACGTTTCTAAGATTGTGCATAAGCAAAGGTGTCTACGACTTGAACCTTTGCGTAGCAAGTAAGATTCCGATTCAACAAGAGTGACACTATTGTCTTGAACTCTATCTCAAACATCAAACCCGCACACAACCTTTTCTTAAGGTGTATTCTTAATAGTCTGTGCTTTTAATGGCCATGCACGTGTATCCCGATTTAGTGAAGGCTCTAGGAGTTCTGCCTCGAAATTCCATAGGAACCGGCCTCAGTTCCACAATCACATAGGCGAGTCTATCAAGAGTACTCCTGTAGCCTAGGTACCCCCTCATATAGAGTATAGATCACATTAAGAGTTTCTATTATCTCATCCTCTTATCACTTCAGGATTCATGCTTCTTTTATTTAGTTTAGCATGATCGTCTCATATCACTCACAACTTGTTATTACCCATTGAACCTATTTCTTAGGATCTCCAGTCATTTAGGTCGGGTTACCATCATGAGCAACTCACATTCCTATAGGCATTAGTCCCATCTTATATGATGTATTATATACGTTCTCTCTAGCTAATCCTTTCGTCAAAGGATCTGCTAAATTTTCATCAGTGCGTACATGATCCACTCTCACAGCTCCTTTAGAGATACAATCTCTAATAGTGCTGTGCTTTCTTCTAATTTGACGTCTTTTACCATTATAATAACGGTTCTCTATTTTTGTATAGCCGCGGTACTATCGCAGTGGATCAACACAGCTGGCATAGGTTTTTCCCACAAAGGAATCTCAGCTAGCAAGCATCTTAACCAACTTGCTTCTTCACTAGCATTTGCTAATGCTATCTCTTGCACCCAAAATTTGCCCTTTTTAGTTGATCTATAAGTTATCAAAGACGTTTATTTCGTTGTTCGAAAAGGGAAGAAAAAATAACAAAGAGTTTTCATGGTTTTAAGGAAATGTGACGTGAGGATGGGTTTATACAGTGGAAATACGAGAAAATTCACAAGTCTTATTCTGAAGGTGATATAAGCTGAGTTCCTGCGTGTGGCCCCGATTGTTTCGACGTTATCTACAACTTTCGTGTTTGACTCAGAAACCAATTCTATGAGGAAGGTTGTCGAATTTGCAAATTACTCGAGATTTCTCAGTGAAAAATGGTGCTGAATGTAGGTTTTCGGACACTAAAAAGTTCATATATCACAATCCGCTCGTCCGATTCCCGCGAGATTTTAACTATAGCTCCGCGTCATCATTACCAAGATTTCATATGTTCGGATGGAAGACCAATTATGCACTGAAAATTCACAGCATTTTGAAGAACGTCGTAATCTTTCGGTGAAAAGTGTATTTTCGGGTATGTCGCGACAAGTTTGAAAATTCATAACTTCTTCGATTTTTATCGTATGAAGTCCATTCTGGCGGCATTTTCTCGGAAATTTCGTTAGCTTCAATTCTTTGTCGCACATGCGTGTTCAGATTTCGAGCCAAAGGTTGAGTTTTATCGAGTTCTTTGAGCGGTGCGCATAAAATTCTGCACAGTCGCGCCAGATGAATCGGCCTTTCTCGTCATTAAAACGCGAGTAATTTCTTTATCGCTTATCGGATTGAGACGATTCTCGCGGCTATGAGTCACAAATTTAGTCATCTTCAAGTCGACGTTGGTCCCGTTTCCGAACTTCGCACGGATTCACGTTTCCTCGAAAAGGAGCCAAAAAGAGATAATTAAGGGCGTTTTGGATATTTCACCACTCACACTATATAAACTATTTTTCTTAACATTCTCTCATAACTTCACTTCACCCAAAATATAAAAAACACTTTCTCTCAATTCTCTCTCAATTCCCTTGGATCAAAACCACAAATATCATAAAACTTTCTTCAATCTTCATGAACATTCATTGATCTTCATCAAATTCAAGAACAACATGAATTGAAGATCAAGATCTCGAGTTCGAATTCTCCTCCTCTCCTACACATCTCGCGCGCCTCTCTCTCCTCTCCCCTAGGATTCACGTTTCGACTTCGCTTCGTGTTCGCGTTCGTGTCGTGTTCGCGCGTCGGTTTAGATCTTCATCCAGTAAGCTTTCGGATCTTGAATTAAGTGCTTAATTGTTGATCATTATGTGAATTCGAATCTAGATTCGTATTTTGTTGTTGATTAATGTTGATTGATGATGATTGATCGGTGAATTTGCATGTTGTTAATCGAATTGATAGTGATCATGTGAATTTTGGTTAGATCTAATGATTGTTGTATGTAATTGATGATTGTTGATGATGAATCGTGACATTCGTGCTTTGGATCTATGAATTGTTGGTGATTTTGTGTGGTTAATTGTTAAAATCCATGTATGTGACTTGTGGTGCACTCAAGGTGTTTGTACAAATGCGTTGCTAAATGCTTAAATCATGACTTGAGCATGTTGTGTAACTTGATTACTTGTGCATGTGTTAATTCTTGTGGCCTTTGTTGCATTAATGTGATCATTGGTGATGATATTCGAATGTTGAAATTGGATGACGCGTCACACTTAGCATAATTGTTGGCATTAGGTTCATTTGATTGGTGGAGTCATAGCTATTATTCATTAAGATGTTACATTGTACTCGATTATTGAAATCAATGCATGCTTGGCTTTGTTGATTTGATGCTCAATTCTTGTTCGCTTGTTGCTAATAACATGCCTTACGTCGGTGTTTGGTTTGAATGCTCCTATGTGCTTACTATTGCTAAATACCTTGATATTGTGTCTTGCTTTTGCTTCTGTTTCGTGGTGCATTGCATACGTTTTGATGGTCTTTCATGATGCTCTCAAGTTGGCATTGTTTCAAATTGGATGGAATTGGTTCCCAAACATAAAAAATAGCAAAAAAGTGATTTTCAAACAGTGGAACTGTTAGAAAGTATAGGATAAGTATTTTTAGTATCGTCTCCTCAGGGATTGATGCGATATTATCGCCGTTCTACAGCTTAGTGTATTTTGAGTTAAGGCTCTGGATGTGTTCAGTATCATGAAAGATAAATAGCATTAAAAGAAATTAAAGACAATAAATTCGGGTTTAAAAACGATTTGGTAAAACTGTGTCAAGATTAGTGTTCATTAGTTTGCTTCATATGTACTCTAAAGATTATATATATGAACCTATTCATGATTAATACAATCACGTATCCTCTCGATACTGTTTATCTCTAAAGCAATATCGTGATTATTATCATATTCACCGTCAGATGATCTCTCATGCCGACAATCAACATGATAATCTTAAAAGCCTGATACTTGTGAATATCAACTCACAAATCTATCTCTAGAGTTTGTTTATTGATAGATGAATATCTTTTAGGTCTAGCTTTGAAACATATCTCTCAATAGTGATCCAAAACAACAAATGAAACATAAATAACAAGATATTCACCATGTATTAATCATTAACCAAGTTCATACATAATATATCAAAGAAAGTACATATTTACAAACTAACTACCTCTAATCTTGACACAAGATGAAACTTAGCCCTCCATATCCATGGAAGCTTCAACAACAAGCAACAAACCAAGATTTAGTGACATCAAACTCAAGAAGATCAAAGAAAGATGTTTGGAAATCTTGATTTTCTCTTAAAAATGGTTTTTTTCTCTTCTTCTCTTGCCCTAACTTTTTTTCCAAATGTGTCTTATGATAAGAACAAAGCTAACCATGCTTAATCATCAATTTTATGTGGCTAAGAACAAAAGTTGAAAAAGTAGGTCCGCTGAGCGGAGGGGGTCCGCTGAGCGGAGCAGTAAAAATATCTGTTTTGTCTTCAAGGTCCGCTGAGCGGAGAGGGTCCGCTGAGCGGAGGTAAATTTTCTGCTCTTCACTGCCCACGTCCGCTTCAGCTCCGCTGAGCGGACTTGCTGATGGAAAAAACTGCTGCATCCCTGCCTGGGTCCGCTTGGACTCCGCTGAGCGGACCTCCTTGCATAAAATTTCTTCTTTTTGCATTCCATCCTCATTGCAAGCTTGCTTTGATCATTCTTCTCATTCCATCTTGCCCAAAAGTTGTTAAAACCTAAAGAAAACATAACAAGAGTTAATAAACTAACTTAATTTAGAAAATAAACATAAATTTATTTATTTACATACTATTATATCAAAAAGTAATCAAATTTGGCACAAGAGTTTCAGAAATACCACAAAACATATATACAAACTATGCACAAATGGGATTCTAACAACTCTCCCCAACTTTGATCTTTGTTTGTCCTCGAACAAAGCTAGCTCAAAAACATACATCATCAAATCACATGAGGTTAGCAACATCAATTGAATGGTTCAAACTTGAGTTACATACCTACAAGATAAGTCTTCCTTGCTTGTACAAGATTCTAACATGACTATGAACCACTTTCTGAACACAAACTTTCAACACAATTGCATTAAAGAGATAATGTTCATGAATGAATCACCTATGTTTCACTTCACAAAAATAATTGAAGGACAATTGCCATGATAGCATAAAGGACAAATCACACTCCCTAGTAATGATGCACATCCAAAACAATTCATATATTCATCTATACTATGCACACGAGACAATAGAGACAAAGATCACTGAGGACTTCATTTGGTTGTAACTTGGCCTGGGTTCCAAACAAGTGATATTATATGTACACGGCCATTGAAACAAAAAGGGTGAATGATCATGGAAAGCATTATTTATGTACAACACTACTAATATGTTACCCTTTTGTTTTTCACCATACAATGCATCCTTTCCTTTTCTTTAGATCATTAACACATATTTTTTTTTTTTTTTTCTTTTATCATTGTCTTTCCTCTTTTTTTTTTTTTTCAAAGAATGCATTGCACCACCACCACCATATTCTTTCTTTTCTTTATCTTTAAGAAACATCTCTCCCCAACTTTAAACATTTCTATCTATAAAGACATCAATGCTTTCCATTTAAGGTTCAAGTACTATTGGGTTAAGTGTTTACCAAAGAAATTGTCAAGTGAATCACTTCTCTTTATCAAAATTCATTGTGTTTTTCTTTGAGTCACTTGACAAAACAAAAATTTTAGGCTCAAAATTGGTTACAAAAGATCACACACTCACGGGTAGCCTTGTTTAAGGTGGTTTTTCTCATACTACTCAAAAAAAAAAAAATTGCCTCGATCCCTTCTAAGCTCTAATGTCTCATACAAAGCAAGATTAAACATGAATCATTTGAGTTAACATCAATCACTAGAACACTCTTATTTTTGTACACAATGGAAGTCCACTCACTTATCTAGTTTTGTCCTATTTTTGATTCAAACACAAACAAAATTTCTAAAATGCAATGTGATCAAAACTTTGTGTAAAGTCCTTAATTCATAGTCACCTTATAATCTACAAAGCAACAAAATACTTACCTTGGTATGAACATCATCAAGAATATCATCATCACCATCCAAATTTTTGATGTTGACACACCTTATCACTTTTTCTTCTTTAGAGCATCACTTCTATTCCAAGACAAACACAAAAAATTATATACACCTTAACATATAATATATGTACACTATTCTACTACTAAAACACAATATTATAACAACAAGAGCATAACTTGCCCACACAAGCACATAAACCAAATACTTAAACAACAACGGCATAAGTTGCCTACAAAATATGTTCGGGTGGCACCCACGGCCACCAAAGTACAACAAACCTCATCCTCATATGGATGGCACAAAAGTAGTTACTAATACTAACAAAGGTACTAGAAATTATGCTACTAGTTCCACAACATAAAAGTAAACAACAAAGTATTATAAAACTAAACATAAACAACATAAACAACAATAATAAAAATCACTGAAAATATCTCAATCCTCCTCATCATCCTGCTCCATGCCATCTCCTTCCTCTTCTTCCTCTTCACCATCCCCCTCTCTGAAAAATGGCCTCTCCGCAGGCCATGCACAATGAGCCTCATAATCCTCATTAGTAGGAAAAGAGGGAACATCCGCCGGGTTGACTTGGTGGCGATAGAGCTTGCATAGAGAATCATGAATCATCGCCTGCGATCTTCTGTTGGCATCAAAATACGCCCAATTGTACCTGCAAGCTAATTCTTCATTATACCTACCACCAGCAGGAGGAGCCATGTTCTGTGGCTGAGGATGCTGCTGGACACCTAGCTTGGGAGAGCAGTGCCTATGCACATAACCTGTGTCCACAACACTAGTGGATTTCATGCTTGCAACATTAGGGAACTCCACACCTGCATTCCTACACAGCCCCATAATCAAACTTGGAAAACCAAGCTGAGCAGACGGCTTTGTCCCTCTTTTGGTCCCACTTGAAGCCACAATCCTAATCTCCTCAGAAATGATTTGAGCCACATCCACCTCTCCACCTGTCATAATCCAAAACAAAAGACAAGACATGTCAATGGTTAGGTCAGATGTGTGGCTTCTCGGCATGACATTGTTCAGGAGGAACACTGTGTACAGCTGTGCCATTTGAGTCATGTTCTTCCTGTCCATCTTCTGAATATAACCCGAAGGGTTAAGAGTGAACCCTCGGTGCTCAAAGGATAGCAGATCAGCAATCTCCTGCATATTCCAAGTCTTTGCAGCCTTTTTTCTTGCATACTCACACTTCTCACCTGCAGCACGAGGAGACGGTCTTCCCAAAAAATTGTTAATTGCATCCCTTGAAAAAGAAATGCCCCTACCTCTCACATAGGACGTGTAAGTGTACACCCTTCCCTCAACCGGAATCGCATTTGCATAGAACTCGCGCACAAGGTCCGCATTGATTTGAGTATCTGGAGAAATCAGAGCTTCCCAATGGCGTTCCGCGATATTCTCCAGAAACTGATAAAAGTTACCTCTATGCGGGAGGTCAAACACCTTTTCTGGCCAAATCTTCCGACCAACCAATTTCTCAAACCTCTCCTGCTGCTCTGGTCCTAGAAACCTATGGGAATCAAAGGGTGGTGGCGGAGCAGCTCCTGAACTCGAGCCTGCCAATTGCCTAGCTCGCTTTCCCCGATCACTTCTTGACGACATCTACAAAAAACAACACAACATCGAACAAACATCGTCAAAAGCAACATTTATAGCATATTACAAGTCCATTGGTAGTATTAAACCAGGCCCTAAACCATTGCATACCCAACAGAAAACAGAATTGAAATTCTGCATTCAGCAGGGTCCGCTCAGCGGAGGGGGTCCGCTCAGCGGACCTGCGCAGAAAATCAAAAATTCTGCAGAACAGAGGTCTGCGCCAGGAACAACCATGGGGTTTCAAACCCCTTTCAAGCACAAGGAAGCAAGCATATAAGCAATGGAAAACAAGAATATTAACATCCAATTCAAGGAACCCTAACATTTACAATTTAATCTAACCTAAATCTAAAACCTAAACAGAATTTCTTACTAAAATCAAACCTAATACACAATCTATTCTTAATTCTACTACTAAATCACACCGATTCCTAAAAGAAACATATCTATGCAACCCTAATATGCTTTAAACAGAAAATTGCAACATTAAACACCACATACCTTGTCTGGAACTGAAGAGAACAAGATACAGCAGTTGATAGAAAAGAAATTGAGACTTGAAGGTTTGAAAATGGTGGAGATAGAGAAGAGAGTAAGTGGAGGCAAGTGAGATTCACAATTGTGGTGAGTTAGGGTTCTGAACCCGCTCAGCCACAGACTTCTTTCCTAAGTGGGCCTTTGGACCGGTTTGGTCCATTGGGCCTCTTTTTTTTTTTTTTCTGGTTTTTAGCAGGTCCGCTCAGCGGAGGGGGGTCCGCTGAGCGGATGACAGAAAACAGCATTTTTCTGGTTTTTTCTCAGTCTGTTCCACTCGATTCTTTCTCCACCGACTTTTCAAATTTCCCAAAACACATAAAACAGAGAATACTTACAATGTTGGGGTGCCTCCCAACTAGCGCTTTGTTTAACGTCGGTGAGCTCGACGGTCCGAGGTGGCTTTACGGATCAAAAATCGGAACGGATTCCGAATTTCGATCGACTTCACCACCAAGATACGGCTTGAGTCTTTGGCCATTCACGGTCCAACTTTCATTTGTTGCCGGATTTTCAAGCACAACCGCTCCATAGTCTTTTACTTCTTTGATTCGGAACGGACCCGACCATTTGGATTTCAATTTGCCCGGAAACAACTTCAACCTTGAATTGAACAATAGAACCATTTGGCCTTCTTTGAAATCCTTCTCCACAATCTTTCTATCATGATATCCTTTCACTTTCTCCTTGTAGATTTTGTTGGATTTATAGGCTTGTAATCGCAATTCTTCCATCTCAAGCAATTGCAATCTTCTCATTTCACCACTTGCCTTCGGATCAAAGTTAAGCAACTTCAAGGCCCAAAATGCCTTATGCTCCAACTCCACAGGTAAATGACAACTCTTCCCGTAGACCATTTGAAATGGAGTAAAACCAATCGGTGCCTTGTATGCCGTACGGTAAGCCCACAAAGCATCATCCAACTTTTGTGACCAATCCTTTCTTGATGACGAAACTGTTTTTTCCAAGATTCTTTTGATTTCTCGGTTGGAAACTTCGGCTTGACCATTAGCTTGTGGATGATAAGCTGTTGTTACTTTGTGCTTCACACCATATTGTTGTAAGACTTTTTCAAGTTGTGTGTTGCAAAAATGTGAGCCACCATCACTAATGAGAATCCTTGGTGTTCCAAACCTTGTAAAAATGTTTTTCTTCAAGAATTTGATTACGGTCTTTCCATCCGCTTTTGGACACGCTAACGCTTCCACCCATTTTGAAACATAATCAACCGCAACCAATATATACTCACAACCAAAAGATGAAGGAAATGGTCCTACAAAGTCTATTCCCCAACAATCAAACACTTCCACTTCTAACATATTTGTCAATGGCATTTCATTCCTTTTACTCACTCCACCACTTCTTTGACAATTATCACAACTTTGTGCATGCAAGTAAGCATCTTTGAACAACGTCGGCCAATAGAACCCGGATTGAAGAACTTTTGCCGCCGTTCTTTGCCCACCATAATGCCCACCATAAGGTGAATTATGACAATGCCACAAGATTCTCATTGCTTCTTCTCTCGTCACACATCTTCTTAGCACACCATCCACACCAATTTTGAACAAGTATGGATCATCCCACACATAGAATTTGGCATCATGGAGAAACTTCTTCATTGCACTTTTACTCCAATCTTCCGGCATCCAACCCGATGCCTTATGATTAGCCATGTCAGCAAACCACGGCCTTTCTTCCACCATGAACAACTTTTCATCCGGGAATGATTCCAAAACCTCTTCTTCTTTGTTTGTTACCTCTTCATTCACCAACCTTGATAAATGATCCGCTACCAAGTTTTCCGCTCCTTTCTTGTCTCTAATCTCTAAGTGGAATTCTTGTAGCAACAATATCCACCTAATGAGCCTTTGCTTTGAATCCGGCTTGGTAAGCAAATACTTTATCGCTGCATGGTCAGTGTAAACAACAACTTTCGAACCAATTAGATAGGACCTAAATTTTTCTAATGCATATACAATAGCTAGTAGTTCTTTTTCAGTTGTTGCATAATTAATTTGTGCTTCATTAAGAACCTTACTAGCATAATGTATAGCATGAAAAATTTTTCCTTTTCTTTGACCCAACACCGCTCCTACCGCATAATCACTAGCATCACACATTAGTTCAAAATCAAGTTTCCAATCGGGTGCTATGATTATGGGTGCGGTGGTCAATCTTTGTTTTAATTCATTAAAAGCTAAAAGGCATGCATTATCAAAAACAAAAGACTTATCTTTGTTGAGCAAGTTGCTCAAAGGCTTAGCAATCTTTGAAAAGTCTTTGATGAATCTCCTATAGAATCCCGCATGGCCTAAGAAGCTTCGAATTCCTTTGACATTTGTTGGCGGTGGTAACTTCTCAATAACCTCCACTTTTGCTCGGTCGACTTCAATTCCTTTGGAAGAAACTTTGTGACCAAGAACTATGCCTTCGGTAACCATGAAATTGCATTTTTCCCAATTGAGGACCAAGTTGGTTTCAACACATCTTTTCAACACGGCATCCAAATTCTTCAAGCAAAGATCAAATGAGGCTCCAAAAACGGAGAAGTCATCCATGAAAACTTCCATTGTCTTTTCTATGAAGTCCGAGAAGATAGCTTGCATACATCTTTGGAAAGTGGCCGGTGCATTACACAATCCAAACGGCATTCGCCTATAAGCAAAAATTCCAAAGGGACAAGTGAACGCCGTTTTCTCTTGATCTTCCGGATTGACCGAAATTTGGTTGTATCCGGAGTAGCCATCCAAGAAACAATAGAACTCTTGACCCGATAACCTTTCCAACATTTGGTCCATGAAAGGTAAAGGGAAGTGATCTTTCCTAGTAGCTTGGTTAAGCTTTCGGTAATCAATACACATCCTCCAACCCGTCACGGTTCTTGTCGGAATCAACTCATTCTTTTCATTTGTGATCACGGTCATTCCTCCTTTCTTTGGTACCACTTGGACTGGACTCACCCATGCACTATCGGAAATAGGATAAATCATTCCGGCTTCCAATAGTTTCACCACTTCCTTTCTTACAACTTCTTTCATTGTAGGATTCAACCGGCGTTGAGGTTGAGCTACCGGTTTAAAATCCTCCTCCATCATAATTTTATGCATACAATAGGCCGGACTAATTCCTTTTAAATCGGAAAGAACCCATCCTATTGCCTCCTTGTTAGCTTTCAACACATAAATTAATTTCTCTTCCTCCTCTTTAGACAATGAACCACTAATTATCACCGGCTTCTTACCACCTTCCTCAAGAAAAACATATTTCAAATGGGGCGGTAACATCTTCAATTCTAATTTGGTTTCTTCCACCTTTGGCTCATCTTTCAACTCCTCCATCTTTGCTTCAAAAGGACTTATCTCTTCAAAAACATCAAGATCTCGCAAACACTCTTCAATCTCTTTTTCTTCTTCTTCATTGAGAACATCAAGAGCTTTGGTTAATGTTTTCTCAAGAGGATTGAACACATGAGCTCTACTTTCAACTTGCATGATAACTTCCTCCATAGCATCAATTCTAAAACAATCACTTGTATCATTTGGATGTTTCATTGCTTCCGAGAGATCAAAACACACTTCCTCATCTTGGAACCTCAATTTCATCAAACCATCATCAATGTCTATCATCATCCTTGCCGTCTTCATAAAAGGTCTTCCTAGAATCAACGGGGTATCAACATCTTCCTCCATATCAATGACAACAAAATCAACCGGAAAGAAGAACTTGTCAACTTTCACAAGTAAATCTTCCGCTATCCCAAAAGGCATAGTTGTAGACTTGTCGGCTAATTGAAGTGTCATTCTTGTATTTTTCATATCCACAATGCCTAACCTCTTGACCATGGATAAAGGAATCAAATTGATACTTGAACCCGTGTCAACCAAACCTCTTCCAATATGAATGTCACCAATAGTAACCGGCAAAGTAACTCTTCCTGGATCTCTTTCCTTCCTTGGTAAAGTACTTTGAATGATGGCACTACATTTAGCATCTAGGACAACCGTTTCGGGCTCAGTGTAACTTCTTTTCTTTGTGAGAATGTCCTTCATAAACTTGGCATATTTTGGCATTTGCTCTAAAGCTTCTCCAAAAGGAATATTAATTTGCAATTGCCTAAATATGTCAAGAAAACGAGCATATTGTTTCTCATTATCTTTCTTCGAAGGCGCACGAGGGTACGGTAAATTACGAACGGGAGGACTCGTAACTTTCTTCTTTCCCTCTTTAATCTTTCTCTTTTTCTCTCTATTTTTTTCTTCTTCTTCCTCACTTTTTTCTTCACTCTCATTTTCAACTAAGACTCCCTCATTTTTCTTTGGTTCTACTTCACTTTCCATCTCTTTCTCCTTTTCTATCCTAACTTCCTCCTCCTCGACCTCCTTCTCCACTTCACTTTCAAGCACCCTCCCACTCCTAGTTACAACCGCTTTGCAATGCTCCTTAGGATTGGTTTGAGTGTTTGCCGTGAATGATGGTCCGGTTTGCTTCTCGGCTAATTGTTTTGCAAGTTGGCCGACTTGAGTCTCTAAATTCTTTATTGCCGCTTCATTACTCTTTTGATTCGCCATTGATGCTTGCATGAATTGATTTAGAGTCTCCTCCAACTTTGAAGGCTTGTCTTGAGAAGGTGGTTGTTGTTGATAAGGACTTTGTCTTTGTTGATAATTATCTTGTCTCCACCCTTGGCCATATTGCGGTGCATTAGGCCTTTGTTGGTATCCACCTTGGTTTTGGTAAGGAGCTTGTCTTTGTTGATAGCCTCCTTGGTTTTGATTCGCCATGTAATTCACTTCATTCACCGGTGGACAATATCCGGTAGGGTGGTCTCCACTACAAAGCTCACACGAAGCAACTTGTTTGTTCTTGTTAGGATCATGTAATTCCTTGAGTTGTTGAGGTAACCTTGCCATTTGTTTTGTAAGCTCCTCCACTTGTTGAGAAAGAAGCTTGTTCTGAGCAAGAATAGCATCATTGGTTCCTAATTCAATAAGTCCCGGTTTCTTTTGAACAACTCCTCGGTTATGTTGCACCTGATGATCATTCCTGGCCATTTTCTCAATTATCTCTATTGCCTCCTCTGCTGTCTTAGCCATCAAAGAACCTCCAGCAGTAGCATCCAAAAGAAGCTTCGGTTGAGGTTGTAAGCCATTACGAAAAATATGAATCTGGGTGAGTTCATCAAAGCCATGACTCGGACATTTTCTCAACATTGACTTATACCTTTCCCATGCTTCATTAAGAGTTTCATTCACACCTTGAGAAAACACTGAAATTGCTGTTTTTGCTTCAAGCAACCTTGACTGAGGAAAGAACCTATCCAGAAACTTTTCTTCTAACTCATTCCAATTTGTCATGGTTTGAGTAGGTTGATCAAGGTACCAATCCTTTGCTTTACCAATCAGTGAGTGAGGAAATAATCTTTTAAACACTTGCTCTTCCTCCCTTTCAGGTGCTCCGACTGCTCCGGCAATTTCATAAAACTTTGTCAAGTGTGTATATGGGTCCTCATGATCAAGTCCTGCAAAGGGACTAGCATAGAGTAGTTGAAGAATGCCAGTCTTCATTTCAGAATTTCTTGCATTGTTGTCATTTCGTGCAAACTGGGCTGCTCTTCTTGGACTGTTAGCACATGGTGCTCTTGGAGGTGGTGGTGGTGGTGGGTCTTGTTCTCCATGCCCTGCCATCTCTTCTTCTATAACTTGTGGTGTTGATGAAGTAGTTGCTTCTTGGGCTAATCTTCGTTCTTTGGCTAGTTTCCTTCTTCTTCTGGTTTTACTGTTCAATCTCCTTGCAGTTCTTTCAATTTCTGGATCAAAAAGAAGTTGATCTGCTGGGACACTCCCACGCATAAACCAGAGCTGAAACACTAACCAAAAAGTGAGCAAAGACTAGGTAATAATAATAATATTTATACTCAAAACACACAAAAACTATTGCTATGCTTATAATATCTTAACGCCAATCCCCGGCAACGGCGCCATTTTGTTAGAAAGTATAGGATAAGTATTTTTAGTATCGTCTCCTCAGGGATTGATGCGATATTATCGCCGTTCTACAGCTTAGTGTATTTTGAGTTAAGGCTCTGGATGTGTTCAGTATCATGAAAGATAAATAGCATTAAAAGAAATTAAAGACAATAAATTCGGGTTTAAAAACGATTTGGTAAAACTGTGTCAAGATTAGTGTTCATTAGTTTGCTTCATATGTACTCTAAAGATTATATATATGAACCTATTCATGATTAATACAATCACGTATCCTCTCGATACTGTTTATCTCTAAAGCAATATCGTGATTATTATCATATTCACCGTCAGATGATCTCTCATGCCGACAATCAACATGATAATCTTAAAAGCCTGATACTTGTGAATATCAACTCACAAATCTATCTCTAGAGTTTGTTTATTGATAGATGAATATCTTTTAGGTCTAGCTTTGAAACATATCTCTCAATAGTGATCCAAAACAACAAATGAAACATAAATAACAAGATATTCACCATGTATTAATCATTAACCAAGTTCATACATAATATATCAAAGAAAGTACATATTTACAAACTAACTACCTCTAATCTTGACACAAGATGAAACTTAGCCCTCCATATCCATGGAAGCTTCAACAACAAGCAACAAACCAAGATTTAGTGACATCAAACTCAAGAAGATCAAAGAAAGATGTTTGGAAATCTTGATTTTCTCTTAAAAATGGTTTTTTTCTCTTCTTCTCTTGCCCTAACTTTTTTTCCAAATGTGTCTTATGATAAGAACAAAGCTAACCATGCTTAATCATCAATTTTATGTGGCTAAGAACAAAAGTTGAAAAAGTAGGTCCGCTGAGCGGAGGGGGTCCGCTGAGCGGAGCAGTAAAAATATCTGTTTTGTCTTCAAGGTCCGCTGAGCGGAGAGGGTCCGCTGAGCGGAGGTAAATTTTCTGCTCTTCACTGCCCACGTCCGCTTCAGCTCCGCTGAGCGGACTTGCTGATGGAAAAAACTGCTGCATCCCTGCCTGGGTCCGCTTGGACTCCGCTGAGCGGACCTCCTTGCATAAAATTTCTTCTTTTTGCATTCCATCCTCATTGCAAGCTTGCTTTGATCATTCTTCTCATTCCATCTTGCCCAAAAGTTGTTAAAACCTAAAGAAAACATAACAAGAGTTAATAAACTAACTTAATTTAGAAAATAAACATAAATTTATTTATTTACATACTATTATATCAAAAAGTAATCAAATTTGGCACAAGAGTTTCAGAAATACCACAAAACATATATACAAACTATGCACAAATGGGATTCTAACAGGAACCCGGTTCCTAGCTTTGGGGAACCGGTTCCCATCCATCAAAGGCCAAAACGAATGGCAGAAGGGTCTGGAACTCGGGTTCCCATATAGGGGAACCAGTTCCCATGTTTGTTTTCCTTTCTTTTTCTTTTCCAACTTCAATCTTTCGTATCTTTTTACTCGTAACTCCGATTTGCACGTTCTTTATATCGTCGGAAAGCTTGTGAAACGTGCTATCTCATGAGATGATTGGTATTTACTGATTGTAGGTTATTCATGTTTGTTTTCCCCTTTACATTTTTTGTCCATTTCATGTGTGCGTTAATTGTTCATTTTCTCTTAGCTTATAATGCAATAACGCAATTCCGATTGCGATGTTTGTTATCTCTAACTTGTGTACTAGTGTGCAAGGCATTTGGATAGTCACCGATCAACGTTTATCACTTGAGTGTTCCACTTTATTTTCGGGACACAATCTCATTCACTCGCATCGTGTTCTCATATTGGAGACACGTTTCTTTTGCTTTATATCTGCTTGCTTGGTTTGCTTGTTCCTCTTGCAGGTGTATTGTGATTATGATCGATGCATACGTCGATGCGTGATTTATTTTCATGACGTCGACCATTGTTTGCTTACATGGCTAATTGGTGTGTTGACTATTTGCTCTTGCCTTTGCTAGCTCGCTTGCGGGATCTCTGGTTTTCTTTCTTATTCTGCTGCAGTTTACAGATCATAATCCGTTCGGTATTAATCCCATTTCATTTTATATTTTCTTGCACTTTAACGCTTTTTCGCATCATCCTATAACATGAGAAGTAGGACTTAGGCATTCATCTGGCCAAGCCCTCGAAAGAGGCTCTGTTTTTGTTGGTGTGTTTATATTTGTGCTTTGCGGCAAGGAGTCACGGTGTAATAATACCTTTAAAGGCACTCCGTTAAGTCTTCATGGAAGGCATGCAGAAAGGGTTAGCAATCAACCTCCGCCCAGTCTCATCAAGTCCGTTTAGTAAGCGCACGCTACGCGTTGCTTGCTTTTAAACTAGCACAAGATCCGGTTATCGAGTATGTTAGGTAAAGGGTTCATGCAATCGAACCCTCGCATTTCCTATAGCTCACGTTGACCTACGTTGATGCTCGGTGTATGCACGCGCTGTTTTCCTTTTAGATCTGTGATGGCTTGGTTGCTGAGAGGGATTCGCTTCTCTTGTCTATAGCCCGATCGCTTTGCGCGAGGTCTAATGCTTGGTTGACTCGGGTGATCCGCTCCCCTTGGCTATGGCGGGACCGCTTTTCTACTACTCGGCCTGCGCCGGTGGTTTTTTTTGCTTTACGAGCGGAGCTCGTTTGTGTGATATTCTTGTGTGTTGTTTTTGTTTACCCCTATAGGTTGCTAGCTTAGTTTAGACTTGTACCCTTTGTATGATAACATAGGTAGCAAGCTTTCCCCCTTAGCTTAGGTTTTCCTCATGCATTCTTTAAAACACAAACCAAACTCTTTGATTTTCCTTTCTTAAGAGCTTGTTATTTCCGCTCCATTCCCAAGCGTAAGACTCCAAAGTTCGAGTAGCGGAGTGCGAATGTAACTCGTTCACCTAAAAAACACAAAACAAACAAAAAATAGTTAGCCGAGCTACGGTACCTCTGATTCCTTAAAAAGGATACGTAGGCAGCGGGGTAGGGCCCGTGCGAGTATAACTCTTTCTTTTCCCTACATTTTACATGCATTTTAGTCTAGGTTAGCGCAGTTTGCTTACACACTGTTATACCCCAAAATTTGCCCGCATCTTTTTTCAAGAAAACTCCAATCTGAAAATTAAGAGTCTCATATAATCATGGATTTTTATTTCAACAAATATCCCGACATATGAAATACTTAGTTTTTAGAATTTTTCTTATACAGTAATTTGGCTTGCAGTTGAATTTATTCTTACGCAAACTCCAAATACTGTTTATTACTTCACACATGCTATTTATTTAATTACAGATAAATAGTGCTGACACAATTGGTACAGAGTTAAATCTTTTTGCAGGCGCAGAATCAGGAAACTCAGACTGTACTGGTAACAAGCAGATTATTATTATCTTTTGTTTCCCACTAATTTTTGTACTATATTCCATTATTTTCAAAAATATTTTCAAATCTCTTTTTCAAAAATCAAATCCTAACTTTATTCTCTACATCTCTCTTTTTCCCAACACTATCATACACTTTCTTTCAAATCTCACTTCCACTCAAATTCTCCTTTTGTACGGAATCACATCATTCCCCAACGTCTCTATCCTTCTTTCCACTCTATAAATACCTCTCATTTTTTCATAAAAATCTCACATCAAATTCTAATTCATCTCTCAAATTTCTACTTCATAATTCATCCTTTCTTCTTCCCCGACAAAATGGCGAAGCGGTGGGAAACATGTTTTCTTATGGTCATCACCATTGCTACGGTGATCATGTCTTTCTTCTGTCTACATAGCCCGGAACACTGTGGACCTGGGATGCTTATGCTCCCAATCATCTACATGTTACTATTTGTAGCATGGGTTATCAATCGTCATTCTTAAAATTTGCCGTATTTCTTATTTCTTAAATGTACCGTTTATTCGTCGTACTGTTCAATATAGTATGTAATATTTGTACTGTCAGTATTAAATGTTGTACTATTTGTCATAATATTGCTTAATTACTCAGATAATATTTTATGTGTTTTCTGCCAGTCAAATATTCATTTTTCTGTGCATTAAATGATTTTCAGGGTTATTATCGGTAATTTTGCTCGCGTACAGTAAATACTAGTTATTTATTATGTCTGTGTTTTTTTTAACAAGTCATGTAAATAAACTTTAATCTTTCACATAAAACAAAAACAAAAAAAAAGAAAATTAACTTTGACTGTTGATTTTTCACTCTAACTGCTACGTCAATACCTGAACAGTCAGTTGACAGCCAAACTGCTGGCAGTACAATTCTCAGTGTTTTGTACCATCAATCAAATCAATCTTTTACAATTCAAAATTCCAAGATTTTTGTTCTAGAAGTCTTCTGAATATCACGCGATTAGCAGAGACTCAACACTGCACAAAAATCAGGTACGCTTAACTGTCTCCTACACAAACAGTCCCTGACTAGGGTTTTCTTGTTTTTACAGGAGAAACAAGCTTTTGAGACCTCAAATGGATTTCATGCACATCCATATATCTCAAAGTACCATCATACAAATTTTCAAACTTCAATTCACTCAGACGCACCGTCAGCAGCTCAAACGGTCAACAGACGACCCGTTTGACCCAAAATGTCAACAGACAGTCAAAAATGAAATTTTTTGTCAAAGTCCATATTTTGTCAAAGGATTCATCATTTGATCATTGGATGATCATAATTCATCAAGGAAAGATCAAAAATCAACAAAACCCTAAGATTCAAAATTAGGGTTTTTGCCTGAAAAGTCAACTCAACTTTGACTGGTCATAACTCTCTCATCCTTCATCCAAAAAATTCAAACCAAAGCTCATTTTGAAGGAAATTCAATTATCTTTCAAATGCAATTGATCCCATGGTAATTGCATTCACCATTTGAAAAATATGACCAAAGACATTACAGGTCATTTTCAAAGTCAACAAAAAGACACTTTTTTCAAAAGGACACACAAGGAGCATCAAAAATCATTTTGACATGAGACCAAAGACATTGGTTAGAGGACTCTTTGAGGTTTCCAAAAAGTGCAAGATATCCTTCATATGACAAAAATTGAAGGATTTACACCTTGTTGAAGTTGGCTAAATTTTGGAAAATGCATAAAACCAACATTGCTCAAAAATGTATTTTTTCCAAATGGGGCCAAGTTTTCATGGTTCAAACATCATTTCCATGTTATTATGGGCCTCCCACGACCAAGACCAAGCCCATAACATTTTTCTCCATTTTTTGATTTAATTTTATCATTTAAGATTAAATTAAAAAGGAAAAAAAGGAAGGATAAAGCATAGCTTATTTTCTAAGCTAAAGCCTCCACATGTGACTTAATTATGCAGCAAGGAAAGCCTAAGGCAAGAGGGGTGGAGATCAAGCAATGGTGGCTTAAATTTTAAGCTTGAAAAGTCAAGATTCCAACAAAGACAATTAAGGCTTCTTAGCTTAGTTTTTAAGCACTCCATGGCTTATAAATAGGCTAGCATACTCCAACAATCAAGGAGAACGAAATCATAGCCCAAGCATAGCATAGAAACATCATAATTCTCACAAAAATCTCCAAACTATGTAATTTTCATTTTCATATTTCCAATCAATATCAATACAAAACAATCATTCAAATCATCCTTTGAGGTCATATAGAGTAAGATTGATGCACTAAACAAGTCCCATGATGCTTTAAATACGTGTATCATCATCTTCATGTTCATAACTTCATAACTTTCGTTTTCCAAATTTTCACGTGTAATAACTTAATCTAACCTTTGATTTGAGTTCCTGACATCATTTAGAGTGGATTCAATGTAGCTCATGCAAGGAACCGCTCCTCTAACACCTTCCACCATTGTTGGGTGTTTAAACTTGAGAAGCTTCGAGTTACATCTTCCATGGACTTTTAACAAAAACTAATGCCACTAATGAATTCAGAGGGTTTTAATTAGGCTATCTGGGTTGTTTGCAACCATTTATTTTCGTGTTTATGCAGGTTTAATGAAGGAGGAAATCTGGAACCAAAAGCGTTGCCAAAACCTTGAAAAAACCGTTGCCATAGCTGTGAAGAAGATGATGAACAGTGATTGAGACCTGTTGACTTCCACGCGTGCATCCCTGATTGGCTGGTCAATTTTCAGCGCCTCCTCCCTTGTTTCTATTCGTCCACGCACGCATAGTGGGGCCAGCCTGACTTATCCAAAGTCTTTATGATCCCACATGATTGGTCAATGCACGTGTACCATGTGTCCTCACCATCTGAACCATAGATCTCCACTAGCCAGCTCATCCAACGCACCTGACACGCCAGTCCATACCATGGACTCTCCAATCAACCACATCTGATTAGTATCCTTTTATTTTCTATTTTTTATTTTAATTTTCTTTGCAAAATTAATTAAAAATAGTTTTAAAAATCCAAAAAATACACAAAAAATATTTTTAGACTTCTAAAATAATATATTATTTTCTGAAATAAAAATATTTTATTTTTCTTCAAAATTTCAATATTTTGCATAATTAATTAGTATATATTTATATATTTGCTTTCTAATTATTCTAACCCATCAAAAAAATCATAAAAAAAATTGTTCTTTATATAAAATATTGTTTATATATTATAAACTAATTTTGTACATATTTTGAATAATTTTCTCTCTAAGTTTTAATTATTTGTATAATTATTTGCATAATTATGTTTTAATTAGATTAATCAATTTCAAATCAATTTCAAAAATTCCAAAAAAAATTAGTTTTGTTTTAAAATTAATTGACAAATATTTTGTACATATTTTAAACTTAATTTCTAGGTTTAAATCTATTTTCATCTTTTTTCTTCATTTTAATTTAATTAATCATGCATTAATTATAATTAAAATCAATCATAAAAAATCCAAAAAACATGCCTTTTATTTTTCTTGCAATTTAAATTCCTAGATAACTGTATAGGATGTCAAATTCATGTAAATAGGCTAGTTTACATTTCCTGCACAATCGATGTAATAGCGTAGATTTACTTTCCGCACTTTACATTTCCGCATTTTAATTTCCAACAAATATAAACTGCGTGTATGTCAAAGATAAAATTGAACCGTTAGATCACTAACTTCAAAGATAAAATATCTGAATACAAACACAATCACACTTGCACCTCTTAAGGTAATCCCTTCTCATTCTTTTCAAAATCAAAGTCAAAATTCTACTGTTTCGAGTACAAAATCGAACCTTTTGTTTGTATCCGGTGAAAGGATAGATTTTTAAAGGAAATAGGATAAAGACCTTACAACTCAGGGTAGACCTCCTAGTTTGCTTGCTCAAATCAAAACAAACAAAATTCTCATACACTGTTGTTTTTCAAAACAAAACTTTCCAAAAAGACAATATTTTGTATACATCCAAACACGGATCATTACAAAGTTAACGTTCTTTTCAAAACATCTTTCGAAAGATAAACAAGCATTTTGTATACATCCGCACAAGGATCATTACAAATTCAATTTACAAAAGTATTTGAAACCACATATGAGCATTCTAAAGCAATTTAAAAGTGATCGAAAAACAAGTGAGCTAAGCAAACTTAAGAGCCCATGGATAACCATGGATACAAAGGGTGCTAACACCTTCCCTTTGTATAACCTACCCCCTTACCCAGAATTTCTTAAAGGTCTTTTTTCTGTTTCTTTTATAAACCTTTCCTTATTTGGATAAAATAAAAGGTCGGTGGCGACTCTGTGAATTTTCAAAAAAATGCGAAAGCATTAAGCGATAAAAAAGAGTCAGTTCACGTATCTCTCCCGCTCAGAGGTATGGCCCGAAAAAAACGGAGGTCCACACACACCCATAGTTTTAGACACAAGCGTGGATACCATCGAGTACGATGGGCGCGAGGGATGCTAGAACCTTCCCCTCGCGTAACCAACTCCCTTACCTTTTTCTCTGGTCGTGAGACCATTGTTTTGTTTCGTGGTTTGCTGGCATTCCCTTCCTTTTCAGGATAAATATGTTAGTGGCGACTCTGTTGATTTTCGCGGTAACGACACTATCATTTCAGACTCCATCGTGGACTGAGCCAGGATAGTCTGTTTCTTTGATTTCCAAGATACAGCTCCTCCGGCTATGTTGAATACATAGCCACTTGTAGCTTTGGAATCATCTGATAAGGTATTCCAATCTGCATCACTGTATCCTTCAAGTACTGCAGGAAATCTCTGATAATGTAAACCGAGGTTCATTGTCTTTTTAAGGTATCGCAAGACTCGTTCAATAGCTCGCCAATGCTCATTACTCGGTCTACTCGTAAACCTACACAACAATCCTACGACATATGCAATGTCCGATCTAGTACAATCAGTGGCATACTTGAGACTGCCAATGATGCTTGCATATTCTGACTGTCTAACACTTTCACCAGTGTTCTTAAACAGTTTCATGCTTGGATCATATGGTGTGCTTGATGGTTTACATTTAAAATAATTATATTTCTTTAAGATCTTTTCCACACAATATGATTGATCCAAAGAAATTCCTCGTTCGGATTTTGTGATCTTGATGCCAAGAATCACACTCGCTTCTCCGAGGTCTTTCATATCAAAGTTGTTGCACAATAATGATTTCATAGCATTAACGGCGTGAATGTTTGATCCAAATATGAGTAGATCGTCTACGTATAGACATATGATAGTGCAAATGCGATTCTCAGATTTGTAATAAACGCATTTGTCACTTTCATTCACTTTGTACCCATTCGATATCATTTAGTTATCAAACTTTTCATGCCATTGCTTAGGAGCTTGTTTTAATCCATACCAGGATTTATCTAACTTACAGACCTTGTTTTCTTGTCCATGGATCACAAAACCTTCAGGTTGTTCCATATAGATTTCTTCTTCTAAGTCACCGTTTAAAAAATATGTTTTTACATCCATTTGGTGTACTATCAAATTATAAATAGCAGCGATTGATATAAGTACCCTAATGGATGTAATTCTAGTGACTGGAGAGTAGGTATCGAAGAAATCTACATTTTCTCTTTGTCTAAAACCCTTGGCTACAAGATGAGCCTTGTATTCATCAATAGTTCCATCAGGTTTTAGTTTCTTTTTCAAAATCCATTTACAATCGATTGGTTTGCATCCAGGAGGCAAGTCTACTAAGTGTCAGGTCTTGTTAGACTCAAGAGAATCTATCTCATCATTAATAGCTTCCTGCCATAGGTCTGCATCTAGCGATGACAAAGCTTCTTGAAGATTTATTGGATCTTCTTCTACATTATAAGCCGCATAGTCAGACCCATAGTCTTTAGAGACTCTTACTCGTTTACTTCGTCGAAGTTCTGTTTCTACATTGTCGTTGCTTTCTGTGCTTCTTATCACAAGAATGTGACTCGATTGGGTGCCCCCACTATTTCTCGATTTGAAAGGAAATTTGTCTTCATAGAAATCAACATCATTTGATTCTATGATCACTTTTGAATTTAGGTCATAAAACCTATATGCCTTACTGTTTGCTGCATACCCAATGAATACACATTCGTATGCTCTACTAGCGAGTTTAACTCGTTTCGGATCCGGAATTCTGACATAGGCCAGACAACCCCATGTTCTCAAATAAGACAAGTTTGGTTGTCTTTTCTTTAATATCTCATAAGGTGATATCTTAATTTTTGACTTGGGTATTCTATTCAGGACATAGCAAACAGTCAATAAAATTTCCCCCCACCAGTGAGGTGCAACACCAGAATTCATCATAATTGCAACAACAAGTTCAGTAAAAGTTCTATTCTTTCTCTCTGCTTTACCATTCATTTCAGGAGAATATGGAGCAGTCGTTTCATGTACAATTCCATGTTTAATATAAAATTCATTGAATAACCCAGAATCGTATTCAGTTTCCCTATCACTACGAAGTCTCTTAATCTTCTTACTAAATTGATTCTCAATTTCAGTCACATACATCTTAAACATGTCAAGCGCTTCACTTTTATTTTTCATTAAGTATACATAAGTATAATCAGAGAAATCGTCAATAAAAGTGATAAAATAACGTTTACTATTTCTAGTTAAGGTTCCATCTAATTCACATATATCAGAATGTATAAGATCTAGGGTATTAGATTCTTTAATTATTGATTTATGCGAAGTCTTAGTTATTTTAGCTTGACTACAATATTCACATTTATTAGAATCATTCACATTTAATTTAGGAATTAAGCCTAAGTCGCTTGCATTAGAAATAACTCGCTTATTAACGCGACACAGTCTAGCATGCCAAATATTAAAATCACACAAAGAGTAAACGGAAAGAGAAACTTTATTAAAATCAACATTCAACTTAAACATGCCATCAGCGGCGTACCCTTTCCCAACAAAAATACCATTCTTAGTGATGGTATACAAATCTGCCCCTATAGTTTGACTAAACCTTGCCTTATTTAAAAGAAAACCAGAAACAAGATTCTTCCTAATTTCAGGAACGTGCATGACGTCCTTCAAGATCAAAGTCTTTCCTGAGGTGAATTTCAGCTCAACATCTCCAATTCCAACAACATTAGTGGTGTGAGCATCTCCCAACAACACTTTCTTATCTTCAACAATAGTGTATGTCTTGAACATAGCACGATCATAGCAGACATGGCGAGAGGCACCAGTGTCTATCCACCAGCCATCACTTCCACCAACCATGTTGATTTCAGTGATCATAGCAACAAATTGCTCATCAGTCATGTTAATTTGAGCATTTGATCCAGCAACAGGTTTAGGCCTGCTCTTACATTTCTTTGCCATATGACCCGATTTTCCATAATTGTAGCAAGTGAAAACCGGAGCATCATTTCTCTGAGGTGGTGGTTGCTGCCTAGAAAATGGAGCAGATGGGGCCCTAGAGGGATTCCCATTCTTAATTCGGTTCACAACATTGCGGTTCTGATTCTTTAATGGTTTGCCAGTAGCCTTCAAAACCTCACCGAATCTCTTTTTGTTGTTTGAAACAACTAAGACTTCATCTTTCTGATCTTGTCTCCGAGCTTCCTCTTCAATTCAGAGGAGAGTAATCAGACTCTCGATTGAAAATTCTTTTGTTTTGTGTCGAAGGACATTTTTGAAATCTTTCCAACCGGGGGGCAGCTTGTCAATTATTACAGCAATTTGAAATTGTTCATTGAGGGGCATACCTTCAGTAATGATTTCATGAGCAATTTTCTGAAGCTCGTGGCTTTGAGCTTCCACAGACTTTTCATCCACCATCTTTAGTTCAAGTAGCGGCTCATAACATATTTCTTTGCACCAACTTCTTCAGTGTCATACTTCCTTTGGAGAGCTTCCCAGACCTGTTTAGCAGTCTTGTGATTACTGTAGTAATCATACAGGTCATGAGCAAGACTGTTCAGAATGTGATGTTTGCATAGGTAATCATTTTCTTGCCATAAGGCAAATTCTTTTCGGAGCTGTAAGTCATCTGTTGAGGATTTTTCTTTTGCAGCAGAGTCTCCATCAGACGTTTTGGAAACTCCGTCCTTTTTGGAGGTTCCGTCAGATTCAGCAGTTGACTTACCATTAGTAATCTCGATTGATCCAGAAGGAACAATAGGGATGTCCTCAGTCAGAACCTGGGCAACCTTTTTCAGAGTTAAGAAAAACTTCATCTTAGATTGCCAATGTTTGAAATTAGATCCCTCAAACTTGAATGGTTAGTCATTCACAGAAGCGGTCGCTGTATTACCGATAGTTTCCTCAGTCGAAATGGCAGTTACAGAAAACGTCTTAAAATTGTTGTTTCTCGGTTTTAGAAAAAAATGCCACAGAGGAAATTATCGTCTGAGTCGCGGATCGGTACGTGATCGGTAAAATAGCAAGTGTACTATTTTGCCTCTTGTAATAATAGGGAAAATTCCCCGAATATCGATCTCAGGGACTGCGCAGGAATAATGAGTTCAATTCAAAGTTCAATTAAACAAAAACTTCAATTGGGTTTTGTTTGGTGATTATCACTTAGCAAAAAGTAAAATAAGCAGTAAATGAAATTGACTTTTTAGCAAATATGAGTAACATGCTAGGGATCGTGGATGATTGACAATGTAACAACTCTGAAATTTCTATTGCAACAACTTATTTTCAATAATCAATTACCGGTTCTTAAGGTTGTTTGATCCTAAGTCCTTAGTGAGAAAACCTTTGATACTTCATTCTAAACCCTAAGTCCTTAGAGATTTACAATGAAATCAAGCAATTAAGTTATCAAGAATATCCGGTTACTATAAGGTAATCCTAGTCCTAGGTAATATCAATTATAGCATATTCTCATGAAAGCATTATCAATGGTGGTCCAACCTAAACGATAATCATAAATCAATTCCGATTTGTCCGAAAGGAAAAGCATTAGAAACATCAAGAGAATAAATCAACAATGAAAAACATGATTGTTATTGCAATTGCAAACTCAGAGTCATTACAAAGTGAAATCAGAGCCACCCCCTAGCATTGGGGGGTTTAGCTACTCATAGTAATCAAAGAAAACATAATAATGAATAAAGACATTACAAGAAATTGGAGGAGATTGAATCTTCAATTGCTTCCATTCATGAAGATCTTCTTCTCTTCCAAACCCTTGCTTTCTCCAATCTTCTATTGCATTCTTTTCTCTAATTTGTCAAAAGTCCCTCTCTCCTTACACAAACCTTGTTTAAATAGTATTAGCATCAGTCTTAGTGTCCACAAAAAGTCCAAAGTACCCTTAATACAAGATAGAGTAAAACAGATCAAAAAGTGAAGTTTCTGTCCACATCCATCTACACGGGCCGTGTTGATTAACACGGGTGCCCGTGTTGATTTACTGTTTCACGTGACTTTTTTCTTTGCTGCAGGCCCATCAACACGGGCGCCCGTGTTGATTTACTGTTTGTCATAGCTTTTTATTTGATGCAGGCCCATTAACACGGGCAGTGTTGATTAACACGGGCACCCGTGTTGATCCTGATATTTCAACTTTTGGCTTTCCAGAGCGTCCAACATTCAGCTTTTAGTCCTTTTGAACCTATGCATCAACCTGCAACACTAACACTACCAAATCGAAGCATAAAGAAGATCTTTTGACATAAACTTTAAACCAAATGCAATGCAATACTATAAATTAATAAATATGATAAACTTAACTTAAAAGGCAATAAAACAACCGAATGTGTTACCGAGATGATGAATTTGTGCTGGATGAAAGACATAACTTAATAGAAATGGTGACCGATCACAACCCCAAACTTATCTCATTGCTTGTCCTCAAGTAATGTATTGATACTAAACAAAGGTCACCCACGAATTTCTCTCTCCACAACACAGCCTGTGTTTTTCGTAACTTGGCTTTTCCTTCCCGATCAAGCTTCTGATTTCCTGAATCGAACTATCTACCACACTTTCACATCAGAGGACTTCTTTACCTGCAAACTTTTCACACTCTCACTAGATCTCTCGGGGTTAAAGTGTTTGCACTCACAGTACCAAAGTATGCAATATCAACTCTTAATTTTGAATTTACTCTATCTTCACTACACAAACAGATTCCGCACACTTTATGAGGTCTTTTTGGTTGTAACGGGGCTCAGGTATGGTAGGATAGACAAATGAATGGATAACAAAGGGTTTTGGGTTCGGCATTCATGTTATTTTTCTCATTTTTGTGCCTCAATAGTGACCTGAGGTTTATTCAACTTTGATACTTCACTCAATTTTTCTATGAGCATGTTTGAGTCTTTAGTAACGGCAAGTGCTTTTATCTTCTTTATTTATTTATTTATTTATTTATTTTTTTCTTTTTACGCACTTGCTCTTTTTCTACGAATTGTCACCCCAAACTTAGCTTTTTGCACACTTTATAATTTACAACAATCATGCCGAACAAGGGTAGGAAGTGTATAGTTACGAATGAACAGGGGTTTAGTTCAAACAAAAAGGCTAAGGCTCAACGGGGTTCACAAAGG
The DNA here is from genome assembly GCF_029867415.1 of Vicia villosa. NCBI lineage: Eukaryota > Viridiplantae > Streptophyta > Magnoliopsida > Fabales > Fabaceae > Vicia > Vicia villosa. The sequence goes on from NC_081184.1 coordinate 112,486,095, forward strand.
ATAAACATAAAGTAAAGGATGGATAGAAAGACTAAGGGTTAAACAAACAACATGCCTCAGTGTGTGTCCTCATGTTGTGCTGTGTAAAAAGAACATACGCAAAATCAGAGTGATAAGGTCATTCCTGACTGAACTCTCATGATGATATTTTAGTGTTTGGACTTTGTACTCTCACCATGTTGGTTATGCTTACAAGCTCTGAAGCCTCTGTCATACCCTAATTTTTGACCCCCCTGAGATGACATATCTTCAGGATTTTTCATCAGGTCAAGACAAGTACCCAGAGCAGTCATTTCTCCATCTGGTACCTAATCGAGGATGCTCAAAGACAAGAAAGCTCAGGCAAAGGATCAATCAATACAAGGATTAGTCCCTAATACAATCATGAGGCTCAAAGACTTCACTTTTCTCATCTATGATTGATTAGACATCCAGTCATATGAGTACAGGTTTACTCAGGTCGCCAGACTAGGGTTCTGAGCCTATCAAGGACTAAAATCAGGGATCACATTTGGGAAACCCTAAAAAACCTCAGAGGGTCATTCAAAGACATCAATAATCTTCAAATAACTCATATTACAAGGTCTACTGGACATCACACTTCAATTCAAAGTCTACAGTCATTACTTTCACATGGTCGACAAATTAGGGTTTTGACCTAATTCACCAAGATAGTTGACTTCTGAATCAGGGCATGAATCCAAAACTCAAGACATGATTCAAGGATCTCTACTACCTCCATATAATCCATTTATATCATCCATTTGTGGAGAAGATCTTATTTCTACACAAAAACCCAAAAATTCACTTTGTCAGGAAAAAGTCAACTGTGAAGGATCATCATTGACTTTTAAGGTTTTTGGTCAAAAAATGACTTTCAAAGATCAATATCATCAATATATGGATGTCAAAGTCATTTGGCCAAAGAAATTCAAAGAAATTCATCAAGGAGCGAAAAGTCGGGAATTAGGGTTTTTGAAGGCATGGTGAGATCTCAAAATTTCACCTACACAACTCAAAAAACTTCCAACATGAAAGTTGTAGATCTTGCAAAATAAAACAACATCTTACAAAGGAACTTTTTTCAAAAGATCAACCATTTATGAAGTTTTGGAAATTTTGAAGTTTAGGTCATAAACACTTAGAAATTTTTCTAAGTGTTTTAACCTAGTTTTCATCCAACTTTAGGCTCATTTTTCACAAATTTCCTAAATGATTCTGAAGAAGACATAAACTAATGATTTGAAGTAGATGTTTAGGGCTTTCCAAATTGTGTTCAACCTTCTCCAAATTCAATTTGAGCTAGGAGTTATGCTTGTTCAAAGTTGGCCTCATGAAGTAAAATTATAGGTCATGGACACTTTTGGACTTTGCAAATTTTGTGCAAATAACCTCTCTTATGGATCCTACACGACCCATAACACATCTGAAACCATGCCATGCATTCATTTTCACCATGCCATAAGGATTGAAGAAGATTCTAAAAAACAAGAACATGTGATTATGTAATGATTACATTTGTGAATTTATGGCAAATTGATGAATCACCCAAGGAATCTTCTCACCAACCAATTAGAGCTCATTTCTGGCTCAGAATTGTCCCCTAAGATCAAGCAAAATCGAGGGCTAGGGGATTGATCAAATGGAATCAAAATTCTCATCATTGCATAAGAGATATTTGCAAAATTCCTTCATGGCTAAGAAAGCAAATCAACTTCACTAAGGAAGCTCACTCCTCTGCAGCTATACTGATCCATTTGCCTATAAATACAGATGCATTCCTCATTCAAAAACACACCAAAGCAACCATATTACTTGCTTTCTCCTTCTCTCCTCTTGTTCATTGTTTTTCAAAGTTCTTTGGCAAGAAGAATCGATTTCTTCAAACCAAAGCATATCTTTGGGAAGTGAGCATTCTAACATCTCAAGGTGATCCAAGCACCTGGATCACTTCTGTAGGTGGAGGAACACCATTGTTGCTCTCACTTTGGAGCACTTGCAGTTGGAGGTCCATGGAGTGATTCAGAAGGTTTCAAGGCAAGCCAATCATCCAGACACACTCCTCAGGTCATAGTGAAGCTAACCAGATGGCTGCAGCTCATCTGTAACTCAGGATTCAACAACCTCCATGTCCACTTGAAGCTCAAATCGAGGGAGGTCCATAGAACAATTCAGAAGGATTCAGGCTACAATAAGCATCCAGTTAGCATCATTGAGTCTCAGGGAAGCTATTGAGATCATTCATTCAAACCCAGGTGCTCTCAATCATCCTCACGATCTCCATTTTCAGAGGTAAGTTTCTGAACTTCACCTCTCTAATTTAAGTACCTTTTGTGAAATAGCTCGATTCTATCTTGTTCAGCATCATCAGAGGATTGAAAACCCTCTATCATCATCCATTTATCTTTCAGTATAGTCATTTAATTTGATTTTGAAATTTTAGGGTTCTTCACGATTTCTGATAAATTAGTTAGATGTAGTTAATGATAGTTCATGTTAGTTACATATTTAGAATCGTGAGTGAAATTAGAGCAAGTTTCGTGTTTACATCATGACAAATGGTTGAGAAACGAGTGAGTTCAGAAATCCAAAAATGGAGAGCTTGAGGTTGAAGACGAAGATGGTGGTGGCGCGCAAATTTGAAATCTCAGGGTAGGTTTTATTTTATTTTGAATGGTATGCGTTTTATTAACGACTAAACAACTTGCCCTAGTGGCCACACATGCGCCCTTAGTATCATCATGCCACAAGTCTGGGGTTCGAATCCCCCTCGCCCCAGACTTTTTCATCCTTTTATTTTTTCAGATTTTTCTAACTTGTTTTAAAACAAAACCAAATGCGCGCGTGTTATAGTCACCAACTGGCGTTTGACTCAGTGGTGTTGTTTTGAGTGTGTGACTATAAGGGCGTGAGTTCAAGCCTTGCTAGGACCAAAACCTATTTTTTTATCACTTTTCTAACTTAATTCCTTCACAACTTTAACCAATTATTTAACTTATCAAATTAATTCATTTTGACTTCATTTTTTAAACACTTGTTGATTAATATATATATTTTATAAATAATCAAAAAAATCATAAAAATATTATTTATTTCATGTATTTTAATTAGGTTTAAAATAGTATGTTTTAAATGTTTTCTTAAATACTTTAAAATATATATATTCATTTTGTTTTAACCTAATTACTTTGTGAATAATGTTATGATAAAAACCCTATTTATTTAGGTCTTAATTAGGTATAGATTTCATCTTTGCCTTAATTAAGTTGACTTTTGTCAATCTACAAAATTGTTTTCAATCTCCGATTAAACAGATGATTAAGGTTTTCAAACAACAAAACCTTATATCATTCCAATCTTTTCTTCAACTGTTTTCATAAACAGTAAATCATTTTTAACTGGGCCTCTAATAGAGTGTAAGTCCCAAAAACCTTCTCTTCTTAGTTTGTTTTCAAAACTGTATTTTCAAAATCTTCTTTCTGTTTTCAAAAACATTCTTCTGGTATTTGAAGGGCATTATTCCCGGTGAAACTCTTCAGATACCTATGTGACCTTTGTCCATCTTCACTTCTTCTGTTTTTCAAAAACCATTAACTGTTTATCATATACATTCAACTGTTATCAACAAAAACAACAAAAATTACTGTTGAGGCTCTGTACATACTTCTTCAATGGCCTCCACTCCATCCAGGTTAGGCTTTACAAGCTTTCAATTTACAGTCTTTATTTAAATTACTGTCAAATATAAACTGTGCATATTGTTAGAACAAGATTTGTTCTTATCAATTATCTTAGTTTTGATGATAACAATAATATGAATTTTGCTTAAGATAATATGGTACTCTAATCCAATGCAATTTCCCTTTCAGGAAATATATATAAAGAGTACGCATAATTCAGCGCTCAGAAGTTGTGTCTCAAATGGTTCAGCATGCAACATCAGAACATGGTCTGGCAAGACATCAGAAAATGGTCGAAGCAGAATCAGAACATGGGTCTATGGAAGCATCAGAAGAACATGAGATCAGAAGCACTGAAGATCAGAAGATGGTATCACGCAACAGAAGCACTTCAAGATCAGAAGATCAGAAGATGCTATGCACCAAGCTGTTTTGACTCTGATGATATTCAAACGTCGTATTCACAAACATCAGATCAGAAGGAAGTACAGGTGGCAGACTACGCTGACTGACAAAAGGAACGTTAAAGCTACTAAAGGCAACGTCAGTAGACACAGCGTGAACAAGGCTCGAGGTAGTTGACAAAAGCGTATAACATTAAATGCAATGCTGTACGGAACACGCAAAGCATTAAATGCACTCAACGGTCATCTTCTCAACGCCTATAAATATGAAGTTCTGATGAGAAGCAAGGTTACCAATTCTTAACAACTCTGAACGAAAATAAACTTGCTGAAACGCTATTCAATCAAAGCTCAGAATCTTCATCAACTCACTACATTGCTGTTGTAATATCTTAGTGAGATTAAGCTTAAACGTTAAGAGAAATATCACAGTTGTGATTATCGCTTTTAAGAAGCATTTGTAATACTCTTAGAATTACATTAAGTTGTAAGGAACTAGAGTGATCGTGTGATCAGTATACTCTAGGAAGTCTTAGCAGTTGGCTGAGCAGTTTGTAACTAGAGTGATCAGGTTGATCAGTAGACTCTAGAAAAGTCTTAGAAGTTGTCTAAGCAGTTGTTCCTGGAGTGATCAGTGTGTGATCAGAAGACTCTGGAAGACTTAGTTGCGGACTAAGTGGAAAGCCATTGTAATCCGTGCGATTAGTGGATTAAATCCTCAGGTTGAGGTAAATCATCTCTGCGGGGGTGGACTGGAGTAGCTTCGTTAACAGCGAACCAGGATAAAAATAATTGTGCAATTTATTTTTATCGTCCAAGATTTAAAGTCACACTTATTCAATCCCCCCCTTTCTAAGTGTTTTTCTATCCTTCAATTGGCATCAGAGCGCCGGTTCTAAGGTGCAAGCACTTAACCGTGTTTAGAAAAGATTCAGGAAGAGAAAAACGCTTCATTTAAAAGATGGCTGGTGAAACTCCGACAAATCCACCTGCATCTACATCTGGCTCTGCTGAGCAATACAACGGTAACAATGGTTATACAAGACCGCCGGTATTTGAGGGTGAAAACTTTGAATACTGGAAAGATAAACTGGAAAGTTACTTTCTTGGTCTAGATGGTGATCTATGGGATCTTCTGATGGATGGTTACAAACATCCAGTAAATGCCAGTGGCGTAAAGCTGACAAGGCAAGAAATGAATGATGATCAAAAGAAGCATTTCAGGAATCATCATAAATGCAGAATTGTTTTGCTGAATGCTATTTCTCATGTTGAGTATGAGAAAATATCAAACAGGGAAACAACCTATGATATATATGAGTCCTTGAAAATGACTCATGAAGGAAATGCTCAAGTCAAGGAGACAAAAGCTCTTGCCTTAATCCAGAAGTATGAAGCCTTCAAGATGGAGGATGATGAAGACATTGAAAAGATGTTTTCGAGATTTCAAACTCTGACTGCTGGATTGAGAGTTCTTGACAAAGGATACACCAAGGCTGATCATGTAAAGAAGATCATCAGAAGCTTACCCAGAAGATGGGGTCCGATGGTGACTGCATTCAAGATTGCGAAGAATCTGAATGAAGTTTCTCTGGAAGAGCTTATCAGTGCCTTGAGAAGTCAGGAAATAGAGCTGGACGCAGATGAGCCTCAAAAGAAAGGTAAGTCTATTGCATTAAAATCCAATATCAAGAAATGCACTAACGCTTTTCAGGCTAGAGAAGAAGATCCTGAAGAATCAGAATCTGAAGAAGAAGATGAACTGTCCCTGATCTCCAGAAGGCTAAATCAACTCTGGAAGACCAAGCAAAGGAAGTTCAGAGGCTTCAGAAGTTCAAGGAAATTTGAACGTGGAGAATCTTCTGATGAAAGAAGATTTGACAAGAAGAAGGTCATGTGCTATGAATGCAATGAGCCTGGACACTACAAGAATGAATGTCCAAATCTTCAGAAGGAAAGTCCCAAGAAAAAGTTTCATAAGAAGAAAGGTCTTATGGCAACCTGGGATGAGTCAGAAGATGATTCAGAAGATGAGCAGGCCAACTGTGCGCTGATGGCGACAGAAGATGACGAATCAGAATCTACATCAGAATCAGATTCTGAAGAGGTATTTTCTGAACTTACTAGAGATGAGTTAGTTTCCGGTCTAACTGAACTTCTGGAACTCAAGTCTCAGATTAGTCTCAAATACAAAAAGCTGAAAAAGCTATTTGAATTTGAAACAAAGAGGCTTGAGTTGGAAAATTCTGAATTGAAAGATAAACTTTTAAAATTATCCAATGATGTTGGATCTCCTTCTAATTCAGAAAAATCCACTCCTAGTCTAAACCATATTCTGAAAGAATATGATTTAAGTTTCAGGAAGTTCTTATCTAGAAGTATTGGCAGAAGTCAGCTAGCTTCTATGATATATGCCGTATCTGGAAACAAAAGAGTTGGCATTGGTTATGAGGGTGAAACCCCATACAAACTTGAACCTGTTGATGAAATGAAACTCACATACAAGCCATTGTATGATCAGTTCAAGTATGGCCACTCTCATGATATTAGGCACACTTCACATGCACAAAGTTTTCACATAACACACACCAAGAAGCATGTGACACAACCTAGGAAATATCATGAAACTCATATTAAAAATTATCATGCTGTTCCTCCTATTGCTTATAATGTCAAACCCAAGTTCAATCAGAACTTGAGAAAATCTAACAAGAAAGGACCCAAGAAAATGTGGGTACCTAAGGATAAGATTATTCCTATTGCAGATATCCTTGGCTGCAAGAAGGACAAAGCACAACATGTCATGGTACCTGGACTCTGGATGCTCACGACACATGACAGGAAGAAGGTCTATGTTCCAAGACCTGGTGCTTAAGTCTGGAGGAGAAGTCAAGTTTGGAGGAGATCAGAAGGGCAAGATAATTGGCTCTGGAACTATAAAGTCTGGTAACTCTCCTTCCATTTCTAATGTACTTCTTGTAGAAGGATTAACTCATAACCTCTTATCTATCAGTCAATTAAGTGACAATGGTTATGATATAATCTTCAATCAAAAGTCCTGCAAGGCTGTAAATCAGAAGGATGGCTCAATCCTATTTACAGGCAAGAGGAAGAACAACATTTATAAGACAGATCTACAAGATCTTATGAGTCAGAAGGTGACTTGTCTTATGTCTGTTTCTGAAGAGCAATGGGTCTGGCACAGGAGATTAGGTCATGCTAGTTTGAGAAAGATCTCTCAGATTAACAAACTGAATCTTGTCAGAGGACTCCCTAATCTGAAATTCAAATCAGATGCTCTTTGTGAAGCATGTCAGAAGGGCAAGTTCTCCAAACCTGCATTCAAGTCTAAGAATGTTGTTTCTACCTCAAGGCCATTAGAACTCTTGCACATTGATCTGTTTGGACCAGTCAAAACAGCATCTGTCAGAGGAAAGAAATATGGATTAGTCATCGTAGATGATTATAGTCGCTGGACGTGGGTAAAATTCTTGAAACACAAGGATGAGACTCATTCAGTGTTCTTTGATTTCTGCATTCAGATTCAATCTGAAAAAGAGTGTAAAATCATAAAGGTCAGAAGTGATCATGGTGGTGAATTTGAGAACAGATCCTTTGAAGAGTTCTTCAAAGAAAATGGTATTGCCCATGATTTCTCTTGTCCTAGAACTCCACAACAAAATGGAGTTGTAGAGCGAAAGAATAGGACTCTGCAAGAAATGGCCAGAACCATGATCAATGAAACCAATATGGCTAAGCATTTCTGGGCAGAAGCAATAAACACTGCATGCTATATTCAGAATAGAATCTCTATCAGACCTATTCTAAATAAGACTCCCTATGAATTGTGGAAGAATAAAAAGCCCAACATTTCATATTTCCATCCTTTTGGATGTGTATGTTTTATTCTGAACACTAAAGATCATCTTGGTAAGTTTGATTCCAAAGCTCAAAAATGTTTTCTTCTTGGATATTCTGAACGCTCAAAAGGCTACAGAGTATACAATACTGAAACATTGATTGTGGAAGAATCAATCAATATCAGGTTTGATGATAAGCTTGGTTCTGAAAAACCAAAGCAGTTTGATAATTTTGCAGATTGCGATATTGACATATCAGAAGTTGTTGAGCCAAGAAGCAACGCATCAGAAGCAGAGCTTCTCAGAAGCAAAGAATCGGAAGATCAAGTATCAGCTTCTCTGGAGAATCTAAGCATTTCTGAAGAACCATCTGTCAGAAGATCATCCAGACTCATCTCTGGTCATTCAGAAGATGTCATTCTTGGAAAGAAGGATGATCCAATCAGAACAAGAGCATTCCTTAAGAACAATGCAGACTGTCAATTAGGTCTTGTATCTTTGATCGAGCCAACTTCTGTTGATCATGCTCTAGAAGATCCAGACTGGATAATTGCTATGCAAGAAGAACTGAATCAGTTTACAAGGAATGATGTTTGGGATCTTGTTCCTAGACCAGATGGATTCAATATAATTGGTACAAAATGGGTCTTCAGAAACAAGCTCAGTGAGAAAGGTGAAGTGGTAAGAAACAAAGCCAGACTGGTGGCTCAGGGTTATAGTCAGCAAGAAGGGATTGATTATACAGAAACCTTTGCACCAGTGGCCAGGTTAGAATCTATTCGTCTATTAATTTCTTTTGCCACTCAACATAACATCACTCTCTATCAAATGGATGTTAAGAGTGCCTTCTTAAATGGTTATATAGATGAAGAAGTTTATGTCCATCAACCTCCTGGTTTTGAAGACTCTATGTCTCCTAATCATGTTTTTAAACTAAAGAAATCATTGTATGGATTGAAACAGGCTCCCAGAGCTTGGTATGAACGCTTAAGTTCTTTTCTTCTGGATAATGGTTTCACTAGAGGAAAAGTGGACACTACTCTCTTTTGTAAAACCTTTGAAAAGGATATTTTAATCTGTCAAATATATGTAGATGATATTATTTTTGGAACATCTAATGCTACACTTGGAAAGGAGTTTGCTAAGTCTATGCAGGCTGAGTTTGAAATGAGCATGATGGGAGAACTCAAGTATTTCCTTGGAATACAAATAAATCAAACATCAGAAGGAACGTATGTTCACCAAACCAAGTATGTGAAGGAACTTCTGAAGAAGTTTAATCTTCTGGACTGCAAAGAAGCCAAAACTCCTATGCATCCAACATGCATCCTAGGTAAGGATGAGGTAAGTAAGAAGGTAGATCAGAAGTTATACAGAGGTATGATTGGATCTCTTCTATATCTGACTGCTTCTAGACCTGACATTCTGTTCAGTGTTTGTTTGTGTGCTAGATTCCAATCAGATCCTAGAGAATCTCATTTAACTGCTGTTAAGAGAATTCTAAGGTATCTGAAAGGTACTACTAATGTTGGCTTAGTTTACAGAAAATCTAAAGAATACAACTTAGTAGGATTCTGCGATGCTGATTATGCTGGAAACAGAATTGAAAGAAAAAGTACTTCAGGAAGTTGCCAATTTCTTGGAAGTCATTTGATCTCCTGGTACAGCAAGAAGCAAGCAACTATTGCTCTATCAACCACAGAAGCAGAATATGTCGCGGCTGCTGGTTGTAGTACACAGATGCTCTGGATGAAGAGTCAGTTAGAAGATTATCAGATATTTGAGAGTAACATTCCTATATTCTGTGATAATACTTCTGCTATATGTTTATCTAAAAATCCTATTCTTCATTCAAAAGCTAAACATATTGAGATTAAACATCATTTCATAAGGGACTATGTTCAGAAGGGTGTTATATCTTTAAACTTTGTTGATACAGACCATCAATGGGCTGATATCTTTACAAAACCCCTGGCTGAAGATAGGTTTAAATTCATTCTGAAGAACATCAGTATGGATCTATGCCCAGAATGAGAAGATGAGAAGTTCTTATATATGAGTATCTTCTGAAATGAAATGTGATTTTCCAATCAGAAGTTCTGATTGAAATCTTTTAGAAATTATGATTCGGTTATTACTAACGTTTCATTGTCTAAGTTGATTCAGAACCTCTTTTAAAGCAAAACAGCTGTTACGTTTTATCTCGGGATGGTAAACCTGTAGTTACTATTCATGGATAAACGCGCGTGCAGTTGAAGGGACACCGACCATAGGTAACTGTGCTAGTCACCTCATTTGTCTTTATTATCTCTCCTCACGTCACGTAACATTAAATGCTAGTCATCATTCGTTTCATTTTATTTCTTTTTAAATACTCTTCAATCTCTTCATCTTCACCTGCTGGGAATGCTGTCTCTGGTAAAGATGGTGGAAGATCTGCATCAGAACCAAGTCTCCCTGACTCCTCGCCTGAAAGCCCGAGAAGCAGTCAATGAAGCGTTTCACTCCTTCATGGCATGCTGGCACAGACGTTGTCTTAGCTAGGGTCCTAGGATTTGGTCTTTGTAGTTTTCTTTTCCTTGTTGCTTCTGCTTGTTAAACATAGGAATTTCTTGTAAACCTTTTTGATTATCAATGAAAAAGTTTCTTTGATTTACATTCCAGTGATTCTATTTGTCGTTTTTTTGCATCTGAATCTTTTTAAATATTCTTTTTGATGTTATGACAAAAAGGGGGAGAAAGATAAATGATAAATGATTTGATTAATCTATCAGTTGCTGGGTAAAGGCTCCCACATATTCACTAACAAGAACTGCAAGTTCTATATGGTTTAAGTGTTTTGCAGGTACAGAGAAGTGAAGTGAATCTTCAGAAGCAAACACTAGAAGCAAAACCATAAGAAGCGTTATTCTGTAAAAGGAATAAGCTCTTGGAAACTGAAGCAAGCTGAGTGCTGTCAAGCTTCAGAGATCAGAAGCAAGAAAGAAGAATGAATCAGAAGCACTGATAATAGAATTTGAATATCATTGTCTATCCTGTTCTGACAAAATTCTATTTGCTCTGATACATATAATGTTATGGCTCTGATACATTATTTGCTCTGATACATTATTTCAGCCTATACGGCTCTGATACATATAATGTGTTCAAACATACATTTTATGTTCTAACTCGTTCATGCTGACTTTTGTCGTTTAGTTTTTGTTCTGTAACATTTCAGGATGTAGAGATGCTCTGATGATGCTCTGGTACATTCAACAATGTTCTGATACAAATCTAGCATGAAGTGATGTTGGTAGACATTCAAGTTCTGAAGCTATCCGAGGGAAGCAGAAATCAGAAGATGTGAATGTTCTAAAAGATCCAGAAATTCAAGTTCTGAAGCTGTCCTGAATGGAAGCAGAAGTCAGAAGCTGTGAATGTTCTGAAGATCAAAGAAATTCAAAGTTCTGAAGCTGTCCCCGAGGGAAGCAGAAATCAGAAGATGTGAATGTTCTAAAAGATCCAGAAATTCAAGTTCTGAAGCTGTCCAATGGAAGCAGAAGTCAGAAGCTATGAATTTTCTAAAGACAAAAGCTTATATGATCGTCTCTACCGAAATAATCAGGGAAGTCTTTTATCAAAGTTCTTCGAGTATTTATTTCAGGGGGAGATTATTTATCTCAGGGGGAGATTGTTAATCTCAGGGGGAGACATATTCATATGCTTATGCTATAGCTGTGTAATTTGTCTTTTGCCGTCTACTCTTTCTGATCGCAAATTCATATCATTTATATATGTTTTTGTCATCATCAAAAAGGGGGAGATTGTTAGAACAAGATTTGTTCTTATCAATTATCTTAGTTTTGATGATAACAATAATATGAATTTTGCTTAAGATAATATGGTACTCTAATCCAATGCAATTTCCCTTTCAGGAAATATATATAAAGAGTACGCATAATTCAGCGCTCAGAAGTTGTGTCTCAAATGGTTCAGCATGCAACATCAGAACATGGTCTGGCAAGACATCAGAAGATGGTCGAAGCAGAATCAGAACATGGGTCTATGGAAGCATCAGAAGAACATGAGATCAGAAGCACTGAAGATCAGAAGATGGTATCACGCAACAGAAGCACTTCAAGATCAGAAGATCAGAAGATGCTATGCACCAAGCTGTTTTGACTCTGATGATATTCAAACGTCGTATTCACAAACATCAGATCAGAAGGAAGTACAGGTGGCAGACTACGCTGACTGACAAAAGGAACGTTAAAGCTACTAAAGGCAACGTCAGTAGACACAGCGTGAACAAGGCTCGAGGTAGTTGACAAAAGCGTATAACATTAAATGCAATGCTGTACGGAACACGCAAAGCATTAAATGCACTCAACGGTCATCTTCTCAACGCCTATAAATATGAAGTTCTGATGAGAAGCAAGGTTACCAATTCTTAACAACTCTGAACGAAAATAAACTTGCTGAAACGCTATTCAATCAAAGCTCAGAATCTTCATCAACTCACTACATTGCTGTTGTAATATCTTAGTGAGATTAAGCTTAAACGTTAAGAGAAATATCACAGTTGTGATTATCGCTTTTAAGAAGCATTTGTAATACTCTTAGAATTACATTAAGTTGTAAGGAACTAGAGTGATCGTGTGATCAGTATACTCTAGGAAGTCTTAGCAGTTGGCTGAGCAGTTTGTAACTAGAGTGATCAGGTTGATCAGTAGACTCTAGAAAAGTCTTAGAAGTTGTCTAAGCAGTTGTTCCTGGAGTGATCAGTGTGTGATCAGAAGACTCTGGAAGACTTAGTTGCGGACTAAGTGGAAAGCCATTGTAATCCGTGCGATTAGTGGATTAAATCCTCAGGTTGAGGTAAATCATCTCTGCGGGGGTGGACTGGAGTAGCTTCGTTAACAGCGAACCAGGATAAAAATAATTGTGCAATTTATTTTTATCGTCCAAGATTTAAAGTCACACTTATTCAATCCCCCCCTTTCTAAGTGTTTTTCTATCCTTCACATATATTAGTTTAGAACTACGTTTGAGTATAAACCTTAGGACAGTTAAACTATATATATATTATAGGAATATGACCTAGGATTGAGAATGTCTTCCCGGTGAAGGCTCTTTCCTAATTAGAGATCTGTAGTTCAAACCCCCAAGATGAATTATTCCCGGTGAAACATCTTGGCAAAAACCTTAGAATCCAAAAGTAATAGGACACATCCACCCAAAGAGGAATTATTCCCGGTGAAACCTCTTACCCCTTTGCTTAGAGCCAAAATAAGTTCAAAACTACATAAGCTTTCTCTTGTGCTATAACAAGGACCCTCGATTAGCCTCCTCTTGGGCTTTGTACAAGGACCCACAGGCTTCTTAAAAGCATTTCCAGCTTCCTCTTGAGCTTGTATACAAGGACCCATCAGGTTTCTTATAAACATAGGAACAGGTCTTTAGTCACCTTTTAGCCTACCCTGGTGAGTTTCTTCCAATTTAAACCAGACTTAAAACAAGCTAAGTTTGTCTCAATTTCACATTGAGTACATTTTTGGAATGAGAGACATGGACAGTCTCTGTCACCCTTATCTTCATCAATCCTCCTTAGTAGAGTCTAGGATCTATGTTTTGGTCATCCTCAGCATTGAGTCAGCCTTCATCTTGGGCTTTAAACAAAGAGTCTCCACTAGATAATCTTTCTGCCATCCACTCATCATTTCAATAAAAATCCCTGGAAAGGGTTAGCCTCCAAAGTCAATTAAAATCAATCCATCATTTCAATAAAAATCCCTGGAAAGGGTTAGCCTCCAAAGTCAATTAAAATCAATCCATCATTTCAATAAAAACCCCTGGAAAGGGTTAGCCTCCAAAGTCAATTAATAAATGTCAAAAAATAAATAGATTTCATTCTCTTAGGAGATAAATTTCCCCAAAAGAGTCAAAACCCCTGGAAAGGGTCAGCCTCCAAAAAAAATGATAAAGTCAGTCTTTTAACAGACAAATTCACCAGCTGAGTCAAAATCCCTGGAAAGGGTTAGCTTCCATCAAAAAATAGTCTTTTGATAAATAAAACCTCCTCAGTAGAGTCAAAACCAACAAAAACAGTTAGCCTCAACCTTGGGCTTCATACAAGGCACCCAAACAATAAAACTCCCCTGTCAAGAGTCAGCCTCAACCTTGGGCTTTGTACAAGGCAGATAATAGAGTCTCCCCAGTGAGTCCTTCATCACTCAGTAGCCACAACCTTGGGCTTTGTACAAGGCAGATAAACCATATCTTTCATGTGTCAAAGATTCCTAACACTTAGGATCTTTCCCCATATAGTCATCCATACTTAATTCATTTAAGAGTCCGCCACAACCTTGGGCTTTGTACAAGGCACATAAATAGAGTCTCCCTAAGTAGAGTCAGCCTCAATTCTGGGCTTTGTACAGAACACAAAAATACCCTGTAATTAATCCCCAGTGGAGTCATCTCCCAGAGTCAATAATATTACTTAATCAATCAAAAAGCCTCAAGCTTGGGCCTCATACAAGCCAGCTAAAGTCAAATCTTTCATACAGTAGATAGACATAGCTTATCTCTATAGAGAGATATTTTTACTACTCTACCACACTCAAACAAACAAACATTTCAATTTCAATTTCAATCAAAGTCTCCCATTTAGGACTCTGAAAGACATGCTCTGGCACATCCCCAGACTTGTACACTTTCCCTAATTTGGACGAGCATCTTTCTTTCATTTAAGAGGCATCTGACTGGCATACTTGCACACACACAAGTAAGGTCCCCCTCTTGAATGAAATGAATTCAGTTATTCTGTCACTCCTTTAAATGTTTGTGGTAGAATAGTACAAATACCTCTCTGTAAAGATAATTTCATGTCTCTTTACTGTAAACAGAGATTTAATTCCAAGCTTCAACCTTGAGCTTCAAGCAAGGCACCAAAAAACATTAATTTCCCTAGTTAGTTCCCCGAACTACATTAAGCTCTGACTTCCACTAGGGATATGTAGGCATGAGGTTCACAAGGAATCTCAGCGAGCTAATAAAATACCAAAAATAGTCAGTCAGTCTGTCTGTCTGTCTTTTCAAATCAATTCAATTCCTTCTCCTAACACAAAGGAGAAACTTTCCCAATCATTAGCAATAAACACAAACACAAATGACACAGAGAAGGTTCCTGTAGAGTACTACAGATATGTAGGGTGTTTAAACACTTCCCTATGTATAACCGACCTCCCGGACTCCAGAATTTCTAGTCTAGGTGAAATCCCCACACTTAGCAAACTCCTAGGGTTTAGTTGAGATCTTTTTTCCCCTTTCCTACTCGTAGGACAAATAAGAAAGTTCGTGTGATATCGTAGGAAGAACTGAAATAAAATTCATCCCACCACGGGCGCATTCTCCTTCCAAATTTCGCGTGAAGGGTTTAGCGTGCCGTCCTCCCAAGTGAAACGGGGAGGTAAAAGAAAACGACACCACAGAAAAATGGCGACTCTGCTGGGGATATAAGTGTTAAAAACCTTGGTTTTTCATCCAAACCAATGGTTGACCTGTTGCTGGTCCAGCCCCAATGAGGAATTAGGGATGCCAAATTCCCCCTCAAACAAGAGAGGTCCTGCCTAACCTCTGTGTCATATCATGTGTTTGTTGCATATATATTTGTTTATTTTGTTTATTCTGTATCGGGAAAGGGCTTGATTCCCCCTTGTGGTGAGAAATCCTATACCCGGATTTGAGTGCAACATAAGATAGGATGGAGGATGTCTTCCCGGTGAAGGCCCTCTAATCTTGGTTTCCAATTCTACTCTTGGGATTTGCCTGGCTGGTTGTGATTAACTGCGCCACTGCATTCCGAGACTGATTTGTACCAGGAGGACCTAGAAACACATTAACCCCACTTAAAGCCTTTTTTAGGACGTAGAGCGGTGATTACGGAAGTAATTGTCACGCAGATACTAC
>NC_081184.1:113858987-113889643 GCF_029867415.1 Vicia villosa
TCTACAATCCTTCTTAAGAAATCAAGTAAAGAAAAGGAAGTTTTTTAATCCACACTATGCTTTTCTAATGCACCATATGAAATTATATACATACAACTTTTTTGTTTGTTTTTGAGATACACTCTATTTTACAATTTAATTTATTTTAAAAAATGTATTTCCGGAAATTTCTGAAAAATACATTTTCGATAATATTATGGTCATATCAACTTTTTGTGTCATTGTATACATAGAGATGAAGGAATAAATACAAAGGGCCAAATCTTTTTGGATACTATTGCTTGATTAGGATTGGATTTTGATTAGAGGAGTTTTTCTTATAGTTTGAACATGTTGCTCATTGGTAAGTATATGCAATATAAAGCATCCTTAATTAACATCTCCAATGGTGGATCTAATAGAGTGCTAAGCTTCATTTAATCCTTATAAAACTAGGAATGGATATGTATTTATGGAAATTTTTGGAATAAATTAAGTTTTAAAATAAAGCGTATTGTAATAAATTTTAGATTTTTTGTTTACCCACCTCCCTATGGGGGTCACCCCAGCGAAAACCCCACTTTACCCCTGCTTCGGAAATGCATTTCCGAAATATTTTTTTTTTCTAAATTTTTTCAGACTTCGGAAGTGCATTTCCGAAAAAATCCCAAAAATTGGGATTTTGATTAATTCGGAGATGCATCTCCGAAAAAACAAAAAAAAAATCTAAAAATCCCAAAAATTAATTTTAGGATATTAATTTATTCATATATCATAAATTTGATATAATTTATGAGTAATGAATAATAATTATATATTTTGATATAATTTATGAGTTATGAATAATAATTATTATATATTTCTATTCTGATTCATATTTTAAAATTTAAAATAATTTTAATTAAAAAAATTAAAATAATTTCACTTACAAAATGAGTTATAATTTTTATTTATATATTTATAATAATTATTATGTATTTACAAAAAAAACTTAAAAAAATGAGTGTTTTAATTTATATATTTATATAATAATTATTATATATTTATAAAAATTATTATATATTTATATATTTATATATTTATGTAATAATTATTATATATTAATTATAAATATATTTATATAATAATTATAAAAATTAAAAAAAATGAGTGTTTTAATTTATAATAATTATTATATATTTATATATTAATTATTATATATTTATATATTATATATTTATATATTTCACTTACAAAATTAATAATTATTATTATATATTTATATATTTCTATTCTGATTCATAATTAAAAATGAGTTATAATTTTTTATTTAGTTTAAAAAAATTAAAAAAAAATTTTGTCTTACTTTTATTTAATGAATAAATTTATATTTAATTCTATATAATTCAAAATTTACTTATGCAATTAAAATGTTTTTGATTTATATAAGTTAAAAAATAATTTTGAACTTTAAAATTGTTTAGGAAATTTTGATTCACATTGATTTTATTGATTCACCTTCATTTTATTGATTCACCTTGATTTTATACCTATTAATTGTATTGATTCACCTTGATTTTAATTTTTTAATAATTATTGAATTGTTTTCCAAGACCAATTTGGTCTTGGAATATTTCGGATATGCATCTCCGAACACACCCCCTCCCAAAAAAAGTGTTTTCGGAAATGCATCTCCGAAAACTCAAAAAGGGGTGTTTTCGAAAATGCATCTCCGAAAACACCTTTTTTTTTTCGTGTTTTCGGAAGTGCATTTCCGAAATAAGACAAATTTTGAAAAAAAAAAGCGTTTCAGAAATGCATTTCCGAAGTAAGGGTATTTTGGGTTTTTCACCAGAGGTGGCCAAGAAAAGAGGGAGGTAGAGAAAGAAATTTCCATAAATTAAGTCTTAAAATAAAACGTATCTCAAAAACAAAAGAAATGTATGAGTGAAGGTACATATCGAAAATGCATTTCTGGTTTTTTGGAAGACATTTTCGAAATTGCACAGGGTATTTTTAAACCCTATACAGTGGGTTAAGAAACCCTCAAAGAAAATATATGGGAAATTCTTTATACACTCATGTTTTTTCACATATTGGCGGTGAAAACCCCAAAATACCCCTATATTTCAGATATTCATATCTGAAGATACTTTTTTAGTAAAAAAATGTGACTTCGCATATTCATATCCCGAAGTCACCTCTTTTTTTGAAAAGAATGTCTTATGAGATGCATATCCGAAATATTCAAATTTTTAAAGGAATTTTTGGATATGCATATGCGAAATAACTCAATATTTATTAAAAAATTAAAATCAAGATGAATCAATACAATTAATAATATAATTAATTGTATTAATTAAAATATATAGTTAAATATATAATATTAGCCTAATCAATATTTAAATCAACATATTATTTTTATATAAAATTAAATAAAGAAAAAAGTTAATATAAATTAAAAATTATGATGTTAATAAGAAGATATTTTTAACATGATAATTTCATTAATTATAATGCATAATAGTGTATTCATTTAAAAAGTAATTATTTTTATAATTTATGACAAATAAAATATTACAAAATTAAAATTTTATTTAATCTCTTTATTCCTCGTTTAAAACAATTTATATGTGAGTTATTCTTTATTACTAATAAATCATTTTAATTATGTCATAAATAAATATCTTTTTAAAATAATATCAAAAGAAATTTGGGATTTTTGCTAATTCGGATATGCATATCCGAATTAATTAATATCCCAAATTTTTGTTGGAGTGAATTCGGATATGCATATCCGAATGAGTTAAAATTTCAAAATTTTTTAAATACCTTTAAATATACATATTCGAAGTTTAGAGTCTTAAAAGTGTTTTTCACTCTACAGTTTATAAAGAAATTCTCAAATATATTAGTGTAAATTTTTTCTTTTTTGTTATTGAAGAGGGGCAAAGCCCAAAATCAATTATCTGTACACTCTTCTTCAGTATTTATCCTGTCATTGACTTGACACTCCCAAATCTCTTATGCATTTTACTATTTTAATCTTGTAAAACATAAATATTTATTTCAAAATTCTATTATAAGATTTCGAATATTTTAATTACTATTTTAATCTTGTAAAATATAAAATTTTATTTCAAAATTCTATTATAAGATTTCGAATATTTTAAAAATTTCTTGTTAATATTGGATTTTTCAGACAAACTACCATATTTATGACTAGTATAAATTTTTACCAAATTTTTAGTAAAAAAATCATGTATTTTTACCGCATTTTAAAAAAATTCAGTAAAAATTCATGTTTTTCATGTATTTTTATTGGATATTTCAAAAAATAAAAATCGGTAAAAATGCATCTCTTTTATCAGATATTTTGAAAAATTAGGTAAAGGTGCATATACTTTTTCTAGTTTTTTTATTTTAAAAATTCGATAAATATGCATGGTTTCTATCAGATATTTTGAAAAACTGATAAAACTAGCGCATGGGTTTCAAACCTTAACTTTTACACTTTTATTATTTACAAAACTAGCGTTTTTTTATCTTTGTTTATTAAGAAATTCAAGGGGTTAATATTATTATTATTATTATTTCGTTACATTGTTTACGGAAAACATTAATAATATAATTTGGTTAAAAACTATAGTGTTTGCCCAGAATATTATATTTTTAACCTAAAAAAAATTAATTGCCCTTGAAGATCATATGTTCGATCTTCAATTCCTTGATATTATGAGCAAGATCAAATGTTGGGAAATTCTTTTCTCCCAACAAAAAAAGGTTAGGTAAAATAATTTTTAAAAGATCTAGATTTTAGATCTTCAAATCGTATAATTTTAGGGTAGATCAAATGTTAGGTGCAAGGATATTTTCAATCTCTTTTGCATGCATTTAATCCTGATATGAAAAAAAAAGGGTTAGATAAATAAATATTTGTTTGCTCAAATAAATATTTAAGAACACAAACCTTAAACCCAAATAATTTTTTACTCTTGCAATTCATCAGAGAACTCTTCATGGCAAACACTCTTGCAAACCTTAAATTCTTCGGGCCCGTTTGGCGCGCTGGATAAGGAGACAGGATATGATAAAATTATTCTATCCTAATATAATCTGTTGTTTGGTGCACCAATAGGAAAGGATAAATTAAACCTATTACTAATCCTATCATATTACCCCTTTGTTATTCTTATCCTTATTTTAAGCTGGGTTAGCAAAATGATAGGATAATTAAAACAAAAACACACGCTTCTGATATTTTTTTCTCTCACGTTCCTTTTCTCACTCTCACGTTCCCTTTCATCTCTACAGTTCCATCATCTCTGCAGTCACCAAATCAATCACGTTTTCTGCTATGGTAATGTTTTTTTGTTCCAAATTCTCTATAATAACGGTTTCTTCTTCTTTTGTGTTCTCTTTGATTTTTTTTAATGTTTATACTATTTTGATACCCATTGTGTTAAAAAGTTTGTTTTTTTCTTGATACCCATTATTTTCTTTTTCTACTATTCATTGTATCTTCTTCTTTTCATTGTTTTTTCTGTGTTTCCCCTATTTTAACTCTATTATATGTTATTATATGGTTATATTAGTGCCCTCATACTACTTATTCATGTTATAGGTTAATATGGATTCAGAGAATCAAGATATGATGTTATATTTAATTTTATAACAATCATTTTTGGAGATGGTTGAACTTTGTTTTACAATTTTAATGATAGTTAGTCATTCTTCACTATGGTTTTATGAAAATAATTTCATTTGACAACAACCGATGGATAGAGAAGGATTAAGGGGGGAATTTTTAGAATCTTTGATCAAGAGAGATGATGTGTTATGTGTTAATCAACTTCGTATGGACATTAGATCATTTCGGTTATTGTATTGTCTCCTTCGTAATGAAGGTCAATTGAAAGAAGATGGACTAGTATGTTGTGAAGAACAAGTGGCTATGTTCGTACACATATTGGCACATCATTCAAAAAATCGTGTAATTAAATTCCTATTTAAACGATCCGGGGAAACTGTTAGTAGGTATTTTAATTTAGTCTTGAATGGGGTTTTAAGATTGCATAAGATACTTCTTAAAGCTCCAGAACCTGTCCCTGAAGATTGTGTGGATGAAAGATGGAAATTGTTTAAGGTACTTTTTGTCTTAATTTTGATCAGTGCATTTTGATGCACGCTCTTTCATGTTTGTACTCAAGCATTTCTTCCATTTGTTTTAATTATTTTTATGTTTTAATATGTTTTTATAATTTATTTTATTTTTAGCTTTATTTAATTTTCGCACTTTATTTTTCAGCTTTAGCAGTCTGCACGGAAACGATCATAACTAGAGTTCCGGGAGTCCGATTGAGGCGTTTTAATAATCGTCGGAAATCTAAGAGAGAGAGAGAGCTATGACTTTCATGTTGGAGTCAAAGTCATATTCGGAGCCTATAATTCCCAGTTTTACGTTTGAAGCTGCAGCTTTATATTTTCAGTTTCGGGTCGCTAGTAGTGGGTCGGGTTTTGTAATTCAACCCAATTGGGTCATAAACATTTTTTGGCTGATTCCTAATAGGTCTAGCAGCCACGAAACACTGTTCACCAGACACTATTCACAAAAAAATACTCTGAGTTTTGTACGATTTCATGGAGAACTAATATGTCTGAGTCGATCTACCGTGTTCAGGTTCTAATATTATGAGATTACTATAATTTTACAATTTAATTTCTATTCCTTTCAATATATTTTGTATTCTTGTATGCTTAATTCAATTGTATGAAATATATTGATTCAATTTGGTTGATTGTATGATCCTAATATAGACACGTTATGTTTGCTTAATTCGTACCGTGTCTGATCGATCGTGTTTGCTTAATTCATGATAATTTATCCCGTTTGCTTAATTCGGACATTAGGATCGCACATCTCGCAAACCTCACCGCGCTTGTCATTGAGTTTGCATCCAAATAGGAATGGAATCTGCTTAGGATAGTGAAGTTATAATAATCGATGATTGGTAGGAACTGAATCGGTAGATTGGCTTATTTTATAATCACTTTTTCAAAACAGCTTATTTCAATAATCGCTTTTTGTTAATCAGAAACCAAACCAACCCCCCAATTTGATTTCAGTTAATAATAACTAAGAAACCTTGAGAGACGATATTCGAGTCACTTGTCGCTATCTACAGTTTTATTCAAAACAACTCGTTTTTGATCCGCGCAATTTTGATCCGCTGTCGAAATAATTAAAACAAATGGAAGAAATGCTTGAGTACAAACATGGAAGAACGTGCATCAAAATGCACTGATCAAATTTCATATGAAATTTTTATTTGTGTTATGTTCTTTTCCATTAAACATTTAATTTGTAATTACAGAAGTGTCTTGGGGCACTGGATGGAACACATATCCAAGTCAATGTACCAGCGCTTCACAAGCCTCGACATCGTAATAGAAAAGGGGATATATCTACCAATGTTTTGGGTGCATGTTCTAGGGATATGAAATTTATTTATGTGTTGCCTGGATGGGAAGCATCGACATCAGATTCTAGGGTATTACGGAATGTCATTTCTAGGAGGAATGGTTTAATTGTTCCAACAAGTTAGAGTAATCATGCGGAGTAAATTTTCTTATAGTAAGACAAGTAAAATATTTTTATTTGATAAATATATTTAATTATTATAGGTTATTATTATCTTGTGGATGCTGGATATACAAATTGTGAAGGATTTCTCGCTCCATATAGTAGAGGGTGTCGTTATCATCGGAGTGAATGGAGGCGTGGATATACACCTTCGAATAAAGAAGAACTCTTTAACATGAGACACTCTATGGCAAGAAATGTGATAGAACAGACTTTTGGATTGCTAAAAATGTGTTGGGCAATACTTCAGAGTCGCTCTTTCTACCCAATAAAAATTCAAATTCTCATTATAAATGCTTGTTGTTTGTTACACAACTTTATTTGAAGAGAAATGCCTACTGACCCAATGGAAGAAAATGATTAAGAGAAAAAAATGATTAGCGTTGATAGTGATGAAGTGTGGGCTGAGTATGTAAAGGTTAGTATTAATATTTATTCTTTATTGATTTTTTACTTATAATTATTCTCTATGATTACTTGAACAAATATGTTTGTTATTCTTGTGTAGAGTCATCCAAATGCAAAAGATTATAGATTTGCTCCAATCCTACTTTTTGACAAACTTGTCCATGTTACTTGCTTGAGAGGCACTATCTTGATACTCATGATTCTTTTATAATGAAAGTTTTTTATATTTCACACGGATCACTAATGGTAATGTCTTGAGCATTGATAGTCATGAAATGGATGACAAGGATTTGATAAATGTCCTCAATTTTAACCTAAATGTTCCCTCGATTTTAGGAAAATTGGCGAGTTAGAACATTTAATTTACAAATAAAAAATACAAATTAAAAAAGAGGTTCCAATTTTAACGCTCTATTTTAATGCTAAGTTTTCCCTCAATTTTTAAGAACACCGAAGGGGTAGAACGTTCAATTTATAAATTAAAAATTCAATTCAAAGAAATGTTAATATAATGTCTACGCAACCCGCCTTCACCGACTTTATGTTAACCAAAATAAGCTCTCTAGTCCTGCTTCTCTACTCCCAATTGCAAAATTTTGGTTTCAACTTCTAGTGGCAAATCTCCACCCAAGAGAGAAAGACCTAGAAAATCTTACTTGGTATGACAAGCATCTCTTGTTATTCCTTACCTACTATATCAGAGTTAATCTTACTCTTATCATTTTTAACTTCTTGAAGGAAACGATAAAGACTTCTCGGGAGAAAATGATTTTCCTCATACCTTATCGAAGAGTTCTTTTTGAAATTTTCTATAAGTTAGGAATAGTTAGGGGTAATGTTGAAGTTGAGTGGACTGAGAAGTTTGAATTTGTTTAATAGAGTTTTCTTGGTTGTGTTAATTTTTTGTTTTATAAATGAAATATTTCCTTTATCTATTATTTCCTATTCTTGTTTATTGAAAACAATTTTTTTGAGAATTACTAATTAACAAAAAAAACATGGCATCTTGAAAACACGCCAAATGATAAGTCGTTGAAAAAAGTTTTAAATGCGACAATGGGGATTTGAAGCGAGGTTCCATATAGCTTTATTACATCGATTCTCAAAAAGTGAGATAATAGGTCTATTATGTTTTTTATAGATTAAAAAAGACGCTAACTTATAGCTGTGTTGTGTTACCTCGGTTTTTTATAATAACGGCATAACATGTTGTTTATCTTATTAAAAAAATTAAATATTGTGCTCCAGGAGATATCTTCTCGGTTTTCAGCATGTTGGAGATGAAAGTTCCATCAAGAAATTAAATGTATTATTTGTTGTAGTGATTTCTTAATAAACCTTGACTTTGTCAAGTGATCTAGAGAATATTTTCTTAATAAATGCTAAAACACTTAAGTATATTCAAACTCTTTTAAAAAAAGACAAACTTCATCAAATTTCTTTTTATGCCTCTGTGCATTTTTCTTTTCAAACCAAGCCTTTTTTTCTTGAAAGAAAGGATATGAGTCTATTCTTGAATTGATGCAAATTCCTATATTTCTACAATATGTTGAGAAATGATTGACATTTTCCACTTGAATGTTGAGATATGCTTGTTGATTAATTCCAAGTAAAGTTTTCCATATCAAGATGATGAAAATGCTCATTTCCTCATACTTCTGGGTAGTAAGTTGAAATTTCCTCTCGAATATGACAAAATGTCTTTCTACTTAAAATCAAACAACAAACAATAACATTTTTCATAAACGCAAATGAAAGTGGTTTCTATGGAGTACCATAGATGTGATGGGTGCTAGTACCTTCCCCTTGTATAATAGAACCTCATACCCGAATCTCTCTTTAGTTTTGTTTTACAACTTTTTTTTGGGTTTTGTTCGACCTTTTTCCCATTCCCTTTGAAAACAATAAAGTTTGATGGCAGCTCTTACTTTTTCTGAGTTAAGTTAATCATCAATAGCTTAATCTCAATTTTTCCTGTCGCGACAATTTCTTAGTCATCTCCCATTCCAAAGAAAAGATACAGAGAAGCTAGTCACACAATGCATAATACACTTTATAGTAATGAGAGGAAGTCAAGTTCTTTTTAAAACAAAAATTATCCTGGAAGGGTCCAACTATCTAATTTAGTTAAAGGATACCATTTTTTAACAATAATTTTCCTAACAAGCATGTAAACAGTACTGCACGAACTTATGAGCCTGAGTTCCTTAAATTTTTTGGGGAATTCTAACTTATGAATTAAAGCGATAAAAGTATCAAAACGAGAGGTGTGAAAACTACATGTCACAAAAGCATATGAAATAAGTTGGACAACTTCATTTCCAACTATATGCAAAAAATATTTAAAGAAAACACCTTATAATCCACCGGGGCCAGACACCTTGAAAGGGTGCATTTAATTCTATGCATAAGTAACTTCTTCCCCTTGTCATTTAATGTATCAAAGATTTTTGGTCTTCTTCAATAAGGATCAGAGTTGTAACACCCCAAATCTACCCAACGTTTATGATGAAATCAGAGTGCTAAAAGTTCTAATCAACATGAGGTATTACATTTTAACTTTTAAAACAACCGCATAAAACTCGTCATACCAGATACATAACACGTATAAATAGGGAGAAACTCATAACAAGAAATAAGTCTTCAAAACAAATCGACTTTAATAAAACAATGCAGCGAAATTCACAACTTTTCAGCTTCAACTAAATAGCATCTTTGTCTAACTTGAAACAACTAAAATCAACTTATTCAGAGACAACTTAAAAATTCAACTTAAACATAACAAAGAACAAAACAAACATCAAATCCCCCCGAGTGTTACGTATCAGAGCAAATGACACCAACTCGAACTAAACACGGTAACAACTACTCCTCTTGGTTACCTGCACGTTACCAACATATAGGTAACATTCAAACAAAAAGGGTTAGATATCTTACAATATAAAGGAATGAATGATAAATAATATAGGAGATATAGATTATACATAATTTCACCACTTCATACAACAATTACTACAACTTCACAACTTATCAACACAATACAATTTTACCACAACAAAACCATCAACAAAGCAACACAACGATTTCAACTTCACAACGATATCATCAACAAAGTATGACAACTACTTCATTATCACAACAACTCAAAAATTCTACTTAATATACGACTCAATACTATGCATATGCATGTGTACCGTTGGAGCAAAACTCCCAACTTAAAAACGGAGCAGAACTCCAAACTTAAAAATTGCCAATCCAGGCCAACATGGTGAGCATTAGCTCCAACTTAAAAATTGCCAATCCAGGCCAACTTAATAATGCAATGAACGTGACTCAATCATGCAACATTCACAAAAACAACATTCACAACATCAACTGATATCAACGAGGAATAACCTCCAACTCAAATACGAACATTCAGTGGCAATAACATACAACTTTTCAACATTGACCATCGGGTCTACAACAACAATAAATTCAACAACAACATATAACTTATCAACATTGACCATAGGGTCTACAACAACAACATAGAACTTATCAACATTGGCCATAGGGTGTACAACGTTATCTCGCCAATAATTGGAGATAATTCAACTAAATTCATCATATTAACAATAAACATCACGTTACACAAGTCAAAGTAACGACATGACACAGTTAATTCAAATTCTTAATAAAAGCATATTTATTGTTAATTCATCACAAGACATCATTATCAGCTCATACACATCGAATTCGTACAACCAATTGCATCCAGCATACAACATCATTATCAACTCATATAGATCGAACACATACTAAACGTATAAGTTATATTAAACAATTTTCTAATGGTTCTCAATCCATTTTTATAAGATAGGAATTATTTTAGCTTTCCAACGGTCCAAACGGCGCATCAAACGGACACCCAGGTCAAAAGTTATGGCTTTTTTGAAGTTTTAGAGAAATCTGCCAACACAGTGATGTAACAGGTTACATCATTCATGTAACCGGTTACATCAGTTCCAGTAGCGAAAATACCCCATTTTTCTTTGATCTAATCGGTTACATCAACCATGTAACTGGTTACATCACCCAAAATTGCCTAAAAATTGCATTTTTCAGCATTTTTCACATATGTAACCGGTTACCTCAACCATATAACCGGTTACATCACTGGAGAAGTGTACACAACTGTATTTTTCTCCTGCCACAGGATTTTCCCTTCAAACTCCAAAAATCCATCCTTTACGCACCAGAAAATCATTATAAGTCATAATTTTTCAAATCCAACACCAATATCATGTAATTATTCAAATACACACACTAATTCCATCAATTGCGCAGAAAATCACACATCATTCATATCATCATCATCATAAACAGATCCAAAAACTCAATTTTCACACAAATATGGGTATAAAATTCTGAAATCTAACATCTACCATACTCATCATCATGTCAATTCTTAGAGAGTAAGAACCCCACCCTTACTTGGTGATTCCTAGCAAAAGCTTCTTCTTCTCCAATGGAGTTCTCCCCCTTTATGTCCTAGCTTTCTCCTCTCATCTCCTCTCCAAAACTCTTGTTCCTCTTATTTTGATCAAAACCCTCTTTTTCTTTTATTCCACTTAAATATATAATTCTATCCTCTTATTGGGCTTAACACTCATACCCCTCTTTTACTACCACCAACCACTTAACAAGCCCATATAGAATAATCTAATAATTATATTAATATTATTATCAATATTAATCAACTAATCAACCAACGTCAACATAGTAACTTATATCCACATATTTAAACATTTCATAACTTTGACAATTAATCTGAAAAAATTTAATTAAATAATTAATTAAATTATCGGGGCTTTACAAGAGTCATAGTTGAGTATTAACTGTCACGATAGGTTACGACAGTTTTAACCACCACAAATTGCAAGGCGCGACAGCTGTGTAACTTTCCCAGAAACGTGTATCGCCAAGGTGTATTGCGACGGTTGTTAAAACCGCCACTCCAACTGTCTTCATCAATCACAATTGGTAACTGTCGTAAATTGCATGACAAATCGAATTCTTTTTCCAATTCTAGTTGCGACGGTTTTCAACCGTCGTTATTTATAGGGTTAAATATGTAAAGGGTCCCTATAAATATGACAACCTTCAATTTTAGTCCCTACAAAAATTTTCTTCAAACAATGGTCCTTGCAATATTTTCTGTCTCTATTTTTGGTCCCTCTCGTTAGATTCCACTAATGGAGGCTTAAGTGGTACACCACGTCAATTAAAATCAACACTGTAGAAAAAGAGACAGATTGCAGGGGTTTTAAACCCCCTAACTTTTAAAACAATAAATTTTCACAATACATTATACAGAATCAATATGGTATTTATCACCCAGAAAAGCAATGGCAAGAAAAAAGGCAAGTCTCCTGAGTGTTATAATGTAACACACAAATAAACATGCATCATACAAGTTCCATGAACTGTTTACTTACATCATTATAACTAATATGCTTTCAATATCCATGTTACTTTCATACACCTTCGTCCTTCCTATTCACATATCCCAACTGGATAATCAATTACAAACACATGCTGCTAGATTAAAAAAAATTACCTCATACAATAATCAAATTTAACACCAAAGTCAATCTTGGTTATAAAAACTTCCTAAGATGCATCACTTCTACACTTTTCCATGCACTTATGTGCTGTAGTCTATCAAGCACAAATTCTGACACGGATATTGTGACACGATACGACACGGGTACTCCGACACTAATTATATAAAAAATATAAGACACCGACACTGCTACATATATTATAATATTTAAGCTTCATTTATCTGTTTATTATTAAAAGAGTAAAAAAATTTTAATAAAAATTAATTTTTTTAATTTTTTTTTGATAATATTTTTTCAATATATATCCAAACTGTGTGTACAGTATAATGAAAACTATTTTGTTTAAAAACATTTATCTGAAATGTTCAACACATGTTATATGAATTTCACACGAGTGTCCAGACACCGATTTAAAAAGTGTCGAAACAATAAAAAAGTCTATTTTTTATAAGACACTTCTATGACATTTCTGACATTTGTCTGACTTTTTCGACAGGTGTCGTACGAGTGTTATACAAGTGTCGGACACCACAACAAACCTACTTTTAGAAGTGTCTGTGCTTCATAGGTCGTAGCAGCCTCGTCTTGAAGCTGAATATATACCTTGAATAATCAAAATGACTATGTGACACGATATAGAATAAAAAAAAAAGAAAAGAAAAGGCAAAGTTGATGTGCTGGCCAAAATATACCTGGGTAAAACCAATCCTAGACATTCGAAAAGCCAAATTGAGTGCCCCTGATGGATGACGTGTCACAATTGGAAATGACCCTTTTAGTTGCATCTGGGAATCATGAACACAACAATGAATATCTCAGAATTAAATGGAGACTTTTAAACAAAACTCTCACTAAATGGTGCATCAGAAAATTTCCATCAATCCAAGATTGAGTTGTTGTGGTGCAAGTGATTGAAAATACAAAGCTACTTGCCAAGGAAGGGTTAAAGGTGATATTGCATTACGAGAATATGATTTATTTAAAATTTTGTACCATCATATCATTTAAAAACAGACAAATAATAAACGAAAAGGTAATGCAAATAAAAACATTAAAGGAAAATAAACTATAAATAGATATTTAGATATCATAACTATTATAAATGGAACACGAACATTTACACACGCTATATACAAAATAGAATTACAAAAGTAGACAAAAAGGTTAGAGATCATAACTAGTATAGCAAGCAAACACCGTATAGACATCAAAGTAAGTCAGTATAGAGTGAGAGATAATAAATGTTTACAATATTTCATTTTAAAATCGATGAAGTGCATCAAATGTGTAGCAAAGATGGCAGCCATAATTCTCCAATGTAAACAGGTTCACTTTCATAACAGATCAATCATGGTGCCATAACACAATTGTTCTGATCGGCATAGTTCGATAGCTTTTCAATGAGAGCTGGTTTCTGAAGTTACTTCAATTGTTGTTCTGATCGGCGTAGTTCGATACCTTTTCTCAGTCAGCTTTGAAAATTTAGGCCCTACTTAGAAAAACACCTTTATTAAACACGTATAGCATAAAAGCTCATCAAATAAGTAAAAAAAGAGCTTTAATGTTCATAGGTAAAATGTTGGAACTCAAATTAAAATTTGTTCCATGTTATTAGAGTTTGAGGAGTGTCACTTTACATAAACTATTTTCAAACTCTATGTCTGGCCAACACTCTTTTAGGTTTGCTGCGTGGATATTAACGGTGGGCGGCCGACGACCCATGGTACGATCCATAGGTTGTAATAGCATAATGAATTAATAACATCAACATTGTCATACCAATTCCACGACTTTCTGTATATGTTGTTATAACATATTGAATATGAAACGATAAAAAATGCTTAACCTATTATATTCTCTATGAACTTGATAAAGTAAAAATGAACTTAAAAATAAGTAATACATAAAAAAAAATGAAAGGAACATACTCATGGTTTCACAATGGAGTTCTTCAAGGGAATGGTTCAAGGAAGGTTGGAGTATCCACATCGACCAAAGCTAATGAAACAAATCACCAAAGCTAAATTGACTCTGGAATCTACAACTCAACATGGAAAATCACGATTTTGTTGAGCTTTCATTAGCACTTACCGTTACCGGAAAAGAAGTTACGAAGATCACAAAAACACAACAACATAGCAGTAGAAAGGATCGACAATACACTCGCATCAAAACAGCAACATGATAGTCGGCGGCATACTCACAGCAACACGGCAGTCGGTCGCAACTCGCAACAAAACCCATACCCGTGGGTATCCATCCAAACTCGCCCCGCAGTTGACGGGAAAAACCCGCCTTGACTAGGTTTGGGTTCGGGTTTGAGCTTTCCTCAAATACAAAATATCGGGACGGGTCAGGATATGAGGACACTATTACCCACCCCGAACCCATCCTAGGGATGAGAATAGGCTAGACCGACTAACAGGGGCCTACGACCTAGCCTACATAGGCCTAGGCCAGACCAGACTTTTATTTTAAATAGAAAAGGCCTAAACTTTTAAAAAAAACCTATTTAGCTAAAAATGCTAGGCCACAAGTCATACAAAAAGCCTTTTAAGCCTAGTAGGTTGACCTATTTAAATATTTATATGAATAATTTAATTATTATTATAATATTGTAAATACTTTGAATTAAATACAAAAATCAAGCTTCGTCATTTTAATGAACAAATGAAAGTTGACTGCAAAAACCTTATGAACAATGCCTTAAGTTATTCTCTTAAGTTCTCTCAAATAAATAATATCAAAAAATTTATGTTAATAGGTAAACTTGAACAAGTAAACGCAAATAAGCATTTAGTCTTGTTAATCGTTTAATTTGTTAGTTTATTTAAACATTAGTTAAATTTCTTATTTACAAATGCTCAAATAAAATAGGCTTTTATATAGGCTCTTAGGCAAAACAAGCTTTCGAAAAGGTCAGACTTAGGCCTAAAAATAAGCCTTTGATAGGCCACAGGCCATGCTTAGGCTTTGAAATTTTTGACAGGCCAGACTCAGGCTTGGCAAAGTCTAGCTCGACCTAGCCTATTCCCACCCGCCCCGTTTATTTCATTATGTATTTTATTATATATTTTTGATAATTTAGAATATTAAATACGTGGCCAAAGTTTTGATATTTTGATTTGTATTTGTTATTTAAAATATGTGAAATATATGTATGAATTGTTTTTGAAATTGTTTTATTTTATTATTTAGAAAGTAATTTAATTTTAGAAAAAATAAGTATTTATGTTAAAAAAATTAATTTCACTAAATGGATGGTGGCGGGGCAGAGATACTCGAACCCGTTTGGGTCGGGTTTAGGTTTTAATTATCCATCCCCGTTTGGGTTTGGGGTGGGAAACGAGGGTTGTTTGAGAATCTGGGTTTGAGTTTGGGGGAGATAATAACCGTCCCCGACCTGCCCCGTTGCCATCCCTAAACACGATTGACGTCAAACTACAAGCTTAGTAGAGAGAGATGTCAAGAGAGAGAGAGAGCAGAGAGAGTTCGCGAGGAAAATAACAGGGTTAGTGAGAGAGTTGAGGAGACTGGACATATGTGAGCTACAAGAGGAAGAAAGGTCAAGGACGGATAGGCGGTAAGGCAGACGGATTGGAGGAAATTATGACATGCGATTTCACAAACATTCTAGAAGATATCAATAGGTCAGAGGTTGAGGTAAAAATTTTAAGACTGGGAGATTTAGTGGACCTATTCATACCTAGAAAGAAAAAGAAGGAGGGAAAATCCTTTGGCTTCGCAAGTTTTGCAGGAGTATATGATCCTAGGAGGATAGAAGAACAACTGAGAAACGTTCGGTTTGGTACATACAAAGTGTGGGCGAATATGTCAAGCTTCGACCGGGTTACGTAAGGTCAAGAGGGCCGCATGGGGTAAAGGTAGTAACTTTGGTGGTGGGATCAAAAAAAGGAAGGTATACACCAAAGAGGATAGAAGCAAGGAAAAAAGAGAGCAATCTCTAGCAAAGTTTCATTCGCCTAAGGTAAGCTATATGCACAAGTGGTGAGGAAAGAAGACAACAACCAAAATGGAGATAGCCAAGGTAAGAGAACAATGATATGGAAGAAGGATTGAGGGGAATGAGATACAATGCAGAGGTAGAGGATGTCAAATGGGATGAGCATGGATTTGTGGGAAGAGTCCACAAATGAAGTTTCCATGCTACAACAAAAAATAATGGATGTGGGAATTCTTTCGTTGGAAGTGGTACCGATGGGAGGGAATAAAGTATTTATAAAAGTGCAAGAGGAGGAAGATTTTCAGTCTTTGGTTAGGGAAGCAAGCAAATTTTTTCAATACTGGTTCGCTATATTTGACAAGTTGTATCCAGAGTCAGCGATGAATACAAGATTTACATGGATTAGAATATATGGAATACTGATTCATGCTTAGATCAAGAAGTTTTTCGAAAAGCTTTGTATTAGTTATGAGAGTTTGATCTCGGTGGATAGAGCAACCAAAAAAAAAAAGAAAAGGTTTCACTATGCTAGGTGTTTGGTGAGAACTACTTCAATGGAAACCATTAATAAGGTAGTTGAAGTTACGGTGAATGGTCATTTGTTCAACATTAAGCTGGAAGAAGAAGCTTTCTCATCTCCAATAGAAATTCAATCACAGAAGTTGCCAAGTAAATTCAGTTCATAGGAGGAATTATCCGATTCGGATATGGAAGACGTCCCATATCTCATGAAAGAGCTAGAGGATGAAGAACAAGAGGAATTGGAAGAGTTGGAAAATAATTTTGGTGCAATAATGAATAATCATGAGCCGTGTATGGAAGAAAGAGATTTTCTTACTTCCAATGTGTTGGGCGGAGAACAGTTCGAGAATCTAGGAGAAAAGGCTGCTAAAAATTTGTATGTGGGACCGAGTCAATTAAATAATTTACGGCAAAATAATGAAGGATGTGTTGGGCATA
Organism: Vicia villosa; assembly: GCF_029867415.1. Taxonomy (NCBI): domain Eukaryota; kingdom Viridiplantae; phylum Streptophyta; class Magnoliopsida; order Fabales; family Fabaceae; genus Vicia; species Vicia villosa. The sequence goes on from NC_081184.1 coordinate 113,876,530, forward strand.
CACTAGAGAATAGGTTTCACACTGTTGCGCCCCAACTGCAATTTTTGGCCCAAATGGAGTCAAGAAAATGACAATTTCTTTATCCACCCCCTAGGGCGAGATCCCCTGCTGGAAACCCCATAATACCCCTGACTTTGGAGATGTATCTCCGAAGTCATTTTTTCCCTATTTTGTCAGAATTCAGAGATGCATCTCTGAAAACACCTATTTTTGGGTGTTTTCGAAAATGCATCGCGGAGATGCATCTCCGAAATATGCTATGAGTTTTTCTTTTTATTCAAATCAATGCAGGGTTTCATGTCATTTTCTTGAAAAAATTGAAACTGGTAAGAAGGTGAAACAATCAAGAAAAAAATTCTTGAGTACATTTCAGAAGTGCATTTCCGAAACTGGTCAGAGAGGTGTTTTCGGAAATGCACTTCCGAAACAACCTGTGAACACCATTTTTTGCAGAAATCCATTTCTTCCCTAAATGCTTCAAAATCAATTTTTTCCTATCTAAGCACACACATTGACGTATAATAACTAAACCCTATAAAATTTTTCTAATTTCTAAGAGCCCTACTATCAATTTCAATCCTAGAGTTTAAGGTTGTAAAACTTACAAATTGGAAGCTTTGAATGTAGACTTTGAAGTAGTCTTTGAATGTTGTAGAGAAACTTTAGATGTCAAACTAAAAGTAGTAGTAGTAGAAAGAAATGGAGAAATTTTTGGAAATTGTGTTTTAGGGTAAAATGAAAAGGGGGGGGGGGGGACTGTTTTGTTTAAACTGCAAAACGCAGGTATTTTCAGAGATACATCTCCGAAATCACCTTTTCCAAAATGCATCTCCGAAAACCCCTTATTTTTAGATAAAAATGATTTCGGAGATGCATCTCTGAAATCACCCTTTTTGATGACTTCGGAGATGCACTTCCGAAACATAAGGGCGTTTTAGGAATTTCACGCGAGTATCTAAGAAGGTTGGGGGGTGGATAAAGAAATTGTCCAAGAAAATTGATGAATGGTTTGGGAGCAGGACCAAGGGATGAAAGTAGGGTAGATAAAACCCACATATCAATGTTCGACCCAAATGAAGCTTTGTTGGATGTAACTCCGGGAACAGATCCAGGAAATAAGGATGGAAGAGTTGGATGCGAAGATTCTCGAGTTGTAATTGGAGTATATTTTGTGTGTAAGGGAGTAGGAACGAAAGATGAAGCTGATACTGTGAAGGAGCTGACTGGTACAATTCAACCAAAGAATGGCGGTATAGAGTACGGGCAAAGCAACACAAATGGGGTAGATGAAGCTCCGAAGATGGTATTAGAGAACGTGACGTTAACTCCGCCAAAAATCTGTGAATTTAAAGAAAATAGAAGGAAAAGAAGATTACTCTTAAAAGAAAATAGGAGAGTAAGACTGAAGAAGAAGAATACGGGGAAGGAAATAAAGCGGAAGAGATATTTTGATAAAAATAAGGTAACACCTTTTTCATCTTAGTTTCTGTCCATTTTGAGTGACGAGTTAAAATCAAGGGCCTTAGTTCATGGTGAGTTATCAGATTGATCAAAAGGGATATGTGATTTCGGAAAGAGATAGGAGTCTATAACATAGGAGAAGAAGAAGAAATTCTGAAAAACTTAAGAGAGCACGAGGAGAGAGACAAAAAGGTAGCTGGTAAGAGTAGAGGAGGAAAGGGAGACTAGAGTTGAAGGATAGTTGCGGTGGGAAGGAGTGGTACTGGTGTTTCAGGATTTTTTATGAAGATTATCAGTTATAATATTAGAGGCTTAGGAGGGGCAGTAAAAATGTAAGAGGTGTCTCAAGTGATCAGAATAAACAATCCTGATGTGATCGGTATTCAGGAAACCAAGATGGTTGAAGTGCAAGAGAGGATATGTGAGATCATGTGGGGGTCAAGAGGTTGCGAGTTTAGCTACAAAGCAGCAGTGGGGAGATTAGGAGGGTTGTTCTTGATGTGGAACTCTAAAAATTTCACAAAGAAAGTTGAAAGAGATAGATAACCATTTTATAGCAGTGGAAGGTTTACAGGGCCTCGAGAGGCTGCCCGTTTCCATCGTGAACGTATAGGCCCCTTGTAATGCTATTGGTAAGAGAAGATTGTGGAAGAAGCTAGGAGACCTTATAAAATCAAAACCAGATGCAAGGTGGTGTGTGTTCGGTGATTTCAATGCAGTTAAAGAGGAATTGGAAAGAAAAGGTGTGGGAGTGTTCTCTAGACGAGAGGATCTAGAAGATTTTGAAGCCTTTATTACAAATTCTGATCTTATCGATCTCCCTTTAAGAGGAAGACGTTTTACATGGTCGAAACTTGATGGATCGTTAATGAGCCGAATTGACAGATTTCTATTCTCAGAAAATTGGTTATCACAATGGTCTGCTTGTTCCCAATGGTGCCTTGAAAAGGGCCTATCCGATCACTGTCCTATAATGATTTGTGAGAGAAGGTTGAATTAGGGGCCGAAGCCTTTCTGATTGTTCAAATGTTGGAGTGAGATAGGGCGGATATGTTTTAAGAGAGAAGTTTAAGATGATAAGGAGACAGATCAAGGATTGAAATAAGAGACATTTGGAAAATTTAGAAGAAAAATTGTTGAGGCAAAAAAGAAAGTCAACGAATTAAAACTTAAAAGCAAAGCAAGAGAGCTAACTATGGAGGAGGTAGTTTCAAAGAGAGAGGCGTCATAACTACTTTTCTATTTGTCAAGAATGAATGCTAGCATCTTGTGGCAAAAGTCGAGATTGAAACAGTTGAAATAAGGAGACACTAACTCAAAATTCTTTTACCAGTGCGTGGCAAGTAGAAGAAAAATTAAAGAGATCACTTGTATTGAGTCTCAAGGTGCAAAATTAACAGAAGTGCAGGAGGTTAAATATGAAATTTACGAACACTATGCAAGGTTTTTCAAAAACAAAATGAAAGGCATATTACTTCTTAGAGACTTTGAATTCAGAATGTTAGACAGGGAGGATAATGATGGTCTCACTTCTGAGTTCTCTGAAGAGGAGATTAGAAGGGCACTTTGGGATTGTGACAGCTTCAAGAGTTCCGGTCCAGACGGATTCCATTTTGGGTTCATCAAAGAATTCTAGGAGGTGATTAAAGAGGACATCATTAGATTCATTTCAGAATTCCACTCAAATGGTCGACTAGTTCGGGGAGTTAACATTTCATTTATAACTTTAATTCCAAAAGTTGAGAATCCGGTAAAGTTGAATGAGTTTAGACCTATTTCGTTGATTGGCTGTATGTATAAAGTGCTAGCAAAATTATTAAGGAACAAGTTAAAGAAAGTGGTGCATAAGGTAATATCAGAAGTCCAATTCGCTTTCTTGGAGGGACGACAAATGTTAGATTGTATTTTGATATAGAATGAGGTATTTGATGAAGCTAAGTGGAAGGGGAAAGAAGCGATGATATTTAAAGTGGATTTTGAAAAGGCATATGACTCGGTGGATTGGAAATTCCTTGACTATATGATGGAAAGAATGGGTTTTAATGGAAAATGGAGAGCGTGGATCTCTGAATGATTGCAAACCACTTCAGTATCAATGTTGGTTAACGGGAGTCCTATAGAAGAATTTATGATGGAAAGAGGATTGAGACAAGGGGACTGTAATACGGTGAACTGACTTTTTATTAATCGGAATGTCGCGGTTAAGCAAGAGTCGCCACCGACTTTTATTTTATCCAAACAGAATCAGAAAGGCAAAAAGAAACAGGAAAAAAACCTTTTTTAAAGAAATCTAAGTTCGGGGGGTAATTTATGCAAAGGGAAGGTGTAAGGCACCCTTTGCATCCATGGTTTTCCATGGGCTCTTAATTGCTTTGCTTGCTCGTTTGTTTAGAAAATGTAGATGAAAGAGATAGGGACTTTAGCTTGTGAATAAGCGTTGCCCTTTTGAAAAATTATGAGAAAGAATATAATAAAAAGGTTTGAGCATTGCAAGGCAATTAGGGGCAATTACCTTAAACTCAGATGATAGGTCTCTTTTTAGCCTTTCAGAATGAAAGGGTCTATCCTTGCCATAAGAGGGCAGGAAGCCTTTCGTTTGGAGGTTGAAGGGTCATCGAAGCATCCTTTACCATAAAACTGTCCCATGCCATAGGAGGGCAGGTAGTCTAAGGCAAGGACCAGAATAAGCCATCTTTCGTAGGCAGCCAGAAGATACCTCAGCCTTTTCGTAGGCAACTTCCGAGGGTCAGGGTCATTTTTGTGTATCGAAGGCAGCATCATTAGGGACCATGATTTTTAATCGAGGCAACATGGCTGAGGTATCCTCGTATTCGAGGGACTTGGCTTATTCTGCAAAAATACGAAAGCAACAGGCAACAGGCAACAGGCAACAGGCAACAAGGCAACAGAGAGGTTTACCCCAAAAGGGTGCGTGTGTGCAACAATCACGTGATTATATTCAGATATTTATCTTTTAATTAGTTATTCTAATTCAGTTTAAGGCTTGCACTCCCTAAGATTACTAACCACGCAGTATATAATAACATAAAGCAACAAAGGGGGCGGGAAATTGTAACCAGCGGATCCCTTATCAGGGTTTGACATAAGTAATAATAAAACAGGAAAACAAGGTTTAGGGTTACCACAAACTTGTAGCTTTGGCAGTCAACAAACCCTGTAAAGGCAAACAAAAATAGGGTGAGTGCATTATCAAATTCGAGGGCAAACCTCATTAACTACAAAAGAAAATAGGATAATAAATTAAAAATAGAATAGGGAGAAAGTACTTAGCTTGGCATTTGCCTGATAGGGTTGAGGGCAAGGGTTTGCCTGAAGCATTGACTCTGAACATTGAGAACTGAAAGAAGAAATAACGAGGCGTGAGGGTATAGGCAGTTCATTGATATTTAATTTTATCCCTAATTTATTAAGGAAACAAAATAAAATAAAAACGATTATTTGAATTAGATACGAGATAATACTTAGCTTTTGAATTTAATTTGATATGGTTGCTAAGGCGCCTTTAGGGTTGATCTTGAAAAAGGCAAGGCAGAAGGGATAGAGGGAGTGAAGGTATGCACAGTTCAGAGAATATAAGGGTAACCCTAAAATCAAAAAAGGAAACAAAATAGACTTCGAATGAATAAATAAAATACTTAGCTTTTGTATTTTGATCAAGCGCGTAGTCGGAGAGCGTTTGAAAGGTAACCTAAAAAAACAAAGCACAGAAAGAAAATATTCAGTGTAGAATCAATCCTGGTTCAAATTCAAATAGAATATAATGATAAATCGATTTAATTAATTATTGGTCTGGTGACCTGATTAATTAAATCAAATAGAGAAAATAAAATTAGGCACAAAAACACCTTTTATGAATTTTTCAGAACAAAATATGATGTATATGAATTTTTGAATAAAGATACATTATAAATATAATTAAAATAAGAAAAAAGAAAATAGATACGATTAAATACTTAATGAAAATAAATATTAAAATAAATATATAAATATATAATGTATATTTAAGAAAATAAAATTGATATAAAATAAATATAATCAAACATATAATAAATATAAATATGTATATGAAATAAAAAAAATATATAAAATAGATAAATGATATAATATATACAAAAAAATTAGAATAGGAGAAAATAAGTAGTTTATTGTTAATCAATAAAAAAAAATATTTAAAACAATATATACATTATATAAATCAAATAACACGTTATATACTTAAAACTAAAAAAAATTGGGAAATTCTTAGCTTGCGATCAGGTGTGGTGCGCGCGTGTTATACCCCAAAATTTGCCCACATCTTTTTTCAAGAAAACTCCAATCTGAAAATTAAGAGTTTCATATAATCATGGATTTTTATTTCAAATATCCTAGCATATGAAGTACTTAAATTTCAGAAACTTTTCTTATACAGTAGCTTGGCTAACAGTGGAATTTATTCTTACGCAAACGCCAAATGCTGTTCATTACACCACAAATACTATTTATTTATTTTACAGATAAATAGTACTAACACAGTTCATGCAGGGTTAAATCTTTTTTTGCAGGCGCAAAAGCAGGAAACTCACACTGTACTGGTAACAATTGTTTTTGGTTTCCCACTAACTTTTGTACTATATTCCATTATTTTCAAAATCTTTTCAAATCTCTTCTTTCCAATTCAAATTTCAACTTTATTCTACACATCTCTCTTTTCCCAACAATATCATACACTTTCTTTCAAATCTCACTTCCACTCAAAATTTCCATTTGTACGGAATCACATCATTCCCCAACGTCTCTATCATCTTTCCATTCTATAAATACCTCTCATTTTCTTTCATAAAATCTCACATCAAATTCCAATTCATCTTTCAAATTCCTATCTCATATCTATTTTCTCTTCTTCCCTAACAAGAATGGCAAAGTGGATAGAGACACTGTTTCTTACAGTCATCACCATTGCTACGGTGATCATGACTTTCTTCTGCCTACACAGTCCTGAGAAGTGTGGACCTGCAATGGTTGCATTCCCAATCATCTACATGTTATTGATCATAGCATGGTTCATCAACCGTCATTTTTAAAGTTTGCCGTGTTTCTTATTTTCTTAAACGTACCGTTTATTCGTCGTACTTTTCAATATAGTATGTAATATTTATACTGTCAGTATTAAATGTTGTACTAGTTGTCATAATATTGCTTAATTACTAAGATAATATTTTGTGTATTTTCTGCCAGTCAAATATTTCTATTTCTGTGCATTAAATAATTTTCAGGTTATTATCGGTAATTTTGCCCGCATACTGTAAATATCAGTTATTTATTATGTTTCTGTTTTCTAACAAGTCATGTAAATAAATTTTCATGCTTCACACCAAACAAAAACAAAAATAACAACAAAAAAGAAAATTAACTTTGACAGTTGATTTTTCACTTTAACTGCTGCTTCAGTACACGAACAGTCAGTTGACGGCCAGACTGCAGACAGTACAATTCTCAGTGATTTGTACAATCAATCAAATCAATCATTCACAATTCAAATTTCCAAGATTTTTGTGTTAGAAGTCTTCTGAATATCACGCGATTAGCAGAAACTCAGCACTGCACAAAAATCAGGTACGCTTAACTGCCTCCTATACAGACAGTCCCTAATCAGGGTTTTTCTTGTTTTAACAGGAGCAACAAGTTTTGAGAGCTCAAATGGATTTCATATACATCCATACATCTCAAAGTACCATCATACAAATTTTCAAACTTCAATTCACTCAGACGCACCGTCAGCAGCTCAAACAGTCAACAGACGACCCGTTTGACCAAAAAAGTCAACTGACAGTCAAAAATGAAATTTTTTGTCAAAGTCCATATTTTGTCAAAGGATTCAACATTTGATCATTGGATGATCACAATTCATCAAGGAAAGATCAAAAATCAACAAAACCCTAAGATTCAAAATTAGGGTTTTTGCCTGAAAAGTCAACTCAACTTTGACTGATCATAACTCTCTCATCCTTCATCCAAAAAATGTCAACCAAAGCTCATTTTGAAGGAAATTCAATTATCTTTCAAATGCAATTGATCCCATGGTCATAGCATTCACCATTTGAAAAATATGGCCAAAGACATTACAGGTCATTTTCAAAGTCAACAAAAAGACACTTTTTTCAAATGGACACACAAGGAGAACCAAAAATCATTTTGATATGAGACCAAAGACATTGGTTAGAGGACTCTTTGAGGTTTCCAAAAAGTGCAAGATCTCCTTCATATGACAAAAATTGAAGGATTTACACCTTGTTGAAGTTGGCTAAATTTTGGGAAAATGCATGAAATCAACATTGCTCAAAAATGTTTTTTTTCCAAAAGATGCCAAGTTTTTATGGTCCAAACATCTTTGCCATGTTACTATGGGCCTCCCACGACCAAGACAAAGCCCACATCTATATTATCCATTTTTGACATGATTTTATCTTATTTTAAGATTAAAATCAAAAGAAAATTGCATGGATAATTGGTGACTTGGTCTCCAAGTATGACTCACCTCCAAAATCTTCAATTTTCTGCAGAAGATTGATGCCCAAGACAAGAGCATTGAATGGAGTCAAGGCTTGGTCAAAAATTCAAAGTTTTTTAATATTAAAGAACCAAACTTTCAACAAAGACAACTATAGCTTATTGCTTCACTTCCAAGCAGCCTTTTGGCTATAAAAGGAGTAGCATACTTCAGCAACAAAAGGAGACACGAAAAAGAGAGCAAGAGTATAGCAAGAAATCTCACAAAAATTCTCAAAATTTCCATATACTTTGTAATTTTCAAATTCTATATTCCAAGCAATATTAATACAAACAATCATTTCCAATCATCTTCTCAAGCAACATAGAGTAAGATTGAACTCCTAATACAGTCCCATGAGAGTCGTATCATGTGCATAGAGCTCTTCATGTACATATGCAATTGATTTTCGTTTTCTTAGATATAATCAATTTCCATGTAAACTAACCATCCTAATGTGTTCATGAGGTCCTATAGGAGTGATCTGGGCTTTAACATGTGAGCTTCCACGTGAGAATCACCTCATGCCATTGACAAATGCATATAAGTGTTCAAACTTTGATATCTTCGAATCCCTAGCTACAGACCTCAAACCACAAAACTAATGCTATATTTGGACTCAGGGCATCCTAATTAGGGGATCTGGGTCACTTTCATTCATTCTTAACGTTTGTTTTTTGCAGGTTGTGAAGTTACCAAAAGCTGCATTTTTATCGTTAAAAATAGGGGAGGTTAAAAACCCCCGCTATTTGAGTCCAAAAACCAGACTTCTGGAGGTTGAAGACGACCACGCGTCCTAGCGTGGTTCGTCAGCCCAGCCTTGACTTTTCTGCATGCATGCGTGGCTCATCCCACGCTTCTCATTCGCTGGTCAGCCAGCGTGGGTCCCAGAGTGGACTTTGAAAGTTCCATTAATCACACGCACTGATTACCATGTTATTATGATGCAACCTCAAGATCTGAGCCCTTGGATCACTTCAACCTTTAATCCAACGCATCAGACACGCATGCACACCATGGAGCCTCAGCTCCTCACCACACTGAATCAGTATCCTTTCTATTTTTATTTTATTTTCTATTTTATTTTAATTTCTTTGTTAAATTAATTAAAAATAGTTAAAAAATCCCAAAAATTCAACAAAAAATATTTTAAACTTCTAAAATAATTAATTATTTTCTGAAACAAAAATATTTTATTTTTCTTCAAAATTTCAATATTTTACATAATTAATTAGTATGTATTTATATATTTGCTTATTAATTATTTTAATTAGTCAAAAAATCATAAAAAAAAAATTGTTCTTTGTGTTAAATATTGTTTATATATCATAAACTAATTTTGTACATATTTAGGATAATTTTATCATTAAGTCTTAATTATTTGTGTAATTATTTATATAATTATGTTTTAATTAACTTAAAAAATCCAAAAACAATTTCAAAAATTACAAAAAAATTAGTTTTGTTCTAAAATCAATTAACAAACATTTTTGTACATATTCCAAACTTATTTTCTAAGTTTGATCATTTTTTCATCTTTTCTTTATTTTAAAATTAATTAATAATGCATTAATTATATTTAAAATAAATCACAAAAATACAAAAATATGCCTTTTATTTCTTGCAATTTAAAATTCCTAGATAAATGTATAGGATGTCAAATTCATGTAAATAGGCTAGTTTACATTTCCCGCACAATCGATGTAATAGCGTAGATTTACTTTCTGCACTTTACATTTCCGCATTTTAATTTCCAGCACCCATATAAACTGCGTGTATGTCAAAGATAAAACTGAACCGTCAGATCACTAACTTCAAAGATAAATACCTGAATTCAATCACAATCACATTTGCACCTCCTAGGGTAACCCCTTTTCACTCTTTTCAAAATCAAAGTTACATTTCTACTGTTTCGAGTACAAAATCGAACCTTTTGTTTATATCCGACGAATGGATAGATTTTTAAAGGGAACAAGGATAAAGACCTCCTAACTCAGGGTAGACCTCCTAGTTTGCTTGCTCAAAAATCAAAACAAACAAAATTCTCATACACTGTTGTTTTTCAAAACAAATTTTCCAAAAGACAATATTTTGTATACATCCAAACACGGATCATTACAAAATTAACGTTCTTTTCAAAACATCTTTCGAAAGATAAACAAGCATTTGTATATATCCGCACAAGGATCATTACAAATTCTATTTGCAAAGGTATTTCAAAAACACAGGTAAAGCATTCCGAATCAATTGAAAAGTAAAGCAAATGAGCTAAGCAAACTAAAGAGCCCATGGATAACCATGGATACAAAGGGTGCTAACACCTTCCCTTTGTATAACCTACCCCCTTACCCAGAATCTCTCAAAGGTCTTTTTTCTGTTTCTTTTATAAACCTTTCCTTCATTGGATAAAATAAAAGGTCGGTGGCGACTCTGTAAACTTTTTTTCAAAAGAGACGCGAAAGCGTCCGCTCGACAAAAAAAGGAGTCAGTTCACGTATCCCACCCACGGGAGGGGTATGGCCCGAAAGGACGGTCGCCAGAACTGGCGACTCTGCTGGGGAATACAAATTCAAAATGTTTTCAAAAGGGGTTACCTTTAGAGTATAGATCATTTCGATGTTTTCAATTGTTTGATCTGATTGCTTTACTTTTCACAGGTTCGCTTGGGTACTTTGCTTGTGTGAAAGATTCTAACCCGAATCTCGAGATACCTTAAGTATATGACAATAGACCAAGGAAACTGTACGGCATGTACCGATACGGTTGATCTGGTAGTCATCGTTAGTGTGATACTTTGGTTTATACTGATGTCCCTTGAAAGCGATCAAGGAGTATATTAGGCTTCCGAAGTGTCATTAACACTAATTTGTCTTAGAACCTTTTAGTTGAACTTGACTTGTGGCCTATTAAGTGGCTAGCTTTGAAATTGATCGAAGCTAGTTATCCTCGAGGAATATTCTTGATCGGCCGTCCGAGCGCCGTATTGAGATGTTGTCTCCAAGGATCATAGAACCCGAATACTATTCTAGGACAGGTTTTCAACCAACTCAACTTCAGAGGGGAGGGTATCACCTATCAACCTCATGCAAGCCTTTAAACCTAAGGCTATTGTTTGATTTGTTTTTGTGTGCCACATGTTTGCATCATAAACACATCATTTTTCACTACACATTTCAAGGATCAAAGAGTTTACTTTTGTTTTTGCAGGTAATGGCTCCCGCCACCAGAGATTACATCCGAATCAATATCTCAACGGTGCCATCTGAACTCAAAGTCTTGGTAGCAGAATTCCCCAGGAATGCTCAATTCACTGAAAAGCATGGTCACCTACTCCATTTGGTTACCTCAAAGTTTGAAGAAGACATGATACGGGTCCTGTTCCAGTTCTTCGACCCTGAACATCATTGCTTCACATTTCCTGATTACCAGTTGGTACCCACTTTGGAAGAATTCTCTGAATTAATTGGATTACCAATCCGAGATCAATTACCTTTCACTGGTTTAGAAAGAAAACCAAAACCTGAAGTCATTGCTGCTGCTTTACATCTGCAAAAGTCAGAAATCAAATCCAATTGGGAAACAAAGAGTGGAGTTGAGGGTTTGCTTGCCAAATTCTTACTGGAAAAGGCTCGACTACTGCTAGAAAACAAAAGTTATCCAGCTTTTGAAGAAGTTATGGCTCTTTTGATCTATGGGTTGGTTTTGTTCCCTAATTCCGACCAGTTCATAAGTGTACACATCATCAACCTTTTCCTAATTCGCAACCCGGTACCAACATTGCTGGGAGACATCCTACACTCTCTACACACTCGTACCACGAAGAAGCGAGGAACTCTCATGTGCTGTATACCACTACTGGCTAGATGGTTTACATGTCATCTTCCCCGATCAGTACTGAGAAATGAACAAAGAGCACAATGGTCTTACAGAATCATGTCTTTATCTCATTCAGATATCCGATGGAACAACTTCTTTCAAAGAGACATTACTATCATTGATCATTGTGGAGAATACCCTAACGTGCCACTACTCGGCATTAAAGGAGGTATCACTTACAATCCCTCTCTAGCTCTACGCCAATTCGGATATGCAAGAAGCAACGGTCCTCATGACATGATTATCCGTGGCATTGTGTTTGACTACGAGAATGACTCTCACAGACACCGACGAAGATTCATACAGGCTTGGGACAGTGTCTATAGAATAAAAAGCAAAACTCTGGGGCAATGGAATTCTATTCCTATGGAACTTTACCTCAGATGGGTGCGTACTCATGCTCAAAAACTCATAATGCCCTATCCCGCTGTTCTACCTGTGACTATCGAATCAGAAGTCGAAGGTTACGAACCTCAAGTTATTCTACACCCGGATATGCCAACTGACTTGGAAGAGTTGCAAAAATCCTGGGTTCAACTCAAAGAGGAAAGAGACACCTTTAAAGAACACTGTCAGGACTATGAGAGAAGGCTATTCGAGCTCACCAGACAGCTTCAAGAAGAACAAAGAATCAACGCATTCCTGGGGACAAAGAAAAAGCGCCCACGGGAGACCTGAAAGATCATTTATTTTATTTTCTGTCTTGTAAGCCCAAATGAGGCAAAGAAAAAAGAATAAATTGATTAACTAACGTTTGTTGCTTCTTTAACAAATCTAGACTCTATGATCCTTGAAAACATTGCACACATGCATTCACATGCATTGCATACACATTGCATTTCATACATTGCATTGCACACATGCATTCACATGCATTGCATACACATTGCATTTCATACATTGCATTTCATACATTGCATTCATATACATTGCATACACATTGCATACATGGCATCCAGTCATACACATTTCATAACAGGTTCTCATGACGGGTTTCTCATCTCTTCGCTGTTTATTTCAGTCAGAAGAGATGGAATCTGAGGCAAGCATCAAGAATCTCGAAGTACAGAATGCCCAAGTTCAAGTGGCAATTCTGGAACTGGCAAAGGGGCAACAAGAGCTGAAAGCCCTGATACTCAAGAAGAAGAAGAAGCCCAAAGAATCTGCAGGCTTGAGTCACCTGAGAAGGAAGATCAAGATCCCTGTCAAAAAGATCAAAAAGCCACC